>NC_052158.1:27296916-27420663 GCF_902713615.1 Scyliorhinus canicula
GAAGGAAGCAAATGCGACGTGAGAAGAATGTTTTTTCCCCACACAGCCGAGTGGTTGGGGTCTGGAATGGACTGCCTAGAAGTGTGGTGGAGGCAGTGGTCAATCGAGGCATTCCAGAGGGAATTGGATAATTATCCATGTGCAGGATTATGGGGGGGGGGGGGGTTTGGTGGCGGGGGAAGGCACTAAGTCATGATGGTCATTTAGAGAGTCGGTGCAGACACGATGGGCCGAGTGGGCCTCTTACTGGACACGAACAATTCTGTGTCATGCTACCAGAGGCCTGGGGACATGAATTAAAATCTTGCTGGAATCAATTTAAATTCAGTTAATTCTACAAATACGAAACACAATCTAGTCTCAGTAATGGTCACCATTGTCGATTGTCGTTTAAAAACCCATCAGGTTCACTAAAATGTCCCCTTCAGGGAAGGAAATCTGCCGTCCTTACCTGGTCTGGCCTACGTGTGACTCCAGACCTACTCAGGTGGGCTCTTAATTGCCCCATTGAAATGGAGCGACAAGCAACTTAGTTCAAAGGCAGTTAGGGAGGGGCAACACACGTCCCATGAAAGAATAAATAATAAAACCAAAATTGCAATCCTTCAACTAGTCTGGCCTGCATATGACTCCAGGCCTACAGCGTTTAGCTGCCCTCTGAAATGGTCCACTGAGCCAAGAGTTGGGCCTTGCCAGGGATGCCCCCATACTGTGAATGGGTGAAGAAACTAAAACGTTCTGGTGAATCAGCATTGCCCTCCTTCCAAAACCAGTATACCCTTTACAAGAAGCCTGGGCCACGGCAGTCGAGGTGTGCTCCAACAAGCTATTCCCTTTATATTCTAGCCCTTCTAGTCTCCCTTTTTAGGACAGAGATGAGGAGATTTATTTTTCTCTGAGAGGGTTGAGCGACTTTGGACCTCTCTGCCTCTGGGGGCGGGGTGAGTGAATATTGTTCAGGTGGAGGTAGATAGATTCTGCTTTGGCAAGGGAGTCAAAGGTCATCGGCGGGGGAGGGGGCAATCGATGTGAATGCAGAATTCAAAACACAAACAGATGGGAAGTGAATGGCGGGGCAGGCTCGAGGGGCTGAATGGCCTACTTCTGCTGTTATTTCGCACTTCTGGTTGTTGGTATAAAGGCTTGCAATAACCCGCACCGTATCTTAATGAGTTGTGCACATGGATTCCTTCATCCGTTTGGACACCCACTCTTCCCAATTTTTCACCATTTATGTAACGCTCTCTGACCCACCTCTTTTTCTTTTGGTCAAATTGAACGATCTCACACTCGCTTGCGTTGAAATCCATCGAGTGCGGTTTTTGCCCGCTCACTGAATCAATGTCCCTGGGTAATTGTCTGCTCCTGTCAGCACTATTTACTGCAACACCGATTTTTGTGTCATCAGCAAATTTGGATGTACGGCTCTCCACCGTGTCACCCACATCGTGAATAAATATGGTGAAGGGCTGAAGCCCCAGCATAGATCCTTGTGGGACAGATTAGATTAGAGTACCTGCCCATTACTCCTAGTCTCTGTCTCCTGCTGTGCAATCAATCTCCGAGCCACATTTGTCTTTGGATTCCACAAGATTTAATTTGAGCTAAACAGCCACTTGTGTGGAACCTTGCTGAGTGCCTTCTGGAAGGCCGCGTTCCCCTGGCTGCACTTTTAGCTGCTTCCTCCATTTAAAAAAAAAAATTCAATTCGCTTTATTAGACGTGATCTACCCTTCATAAATCCTTGCAGGCGCCCTCTAACCAGCTCAGGTTTCTGTCAGCGTTCCGACACTCTGTCCTTCATTATAGATTCCAATGACTTCCGAGCCACAGATGCCAGGTTATCAAGGTCTGTAATTTGTTGGTTTCTCCCTCTATCTCCCACCTTCCCTGAATAAGAGTTACGGTCGCAACTTTCCAAGACAAAGATCAAAGATGAAAGGACAATAAAGCACAGAAACAGGCCCTTCGGCCCTCCAAACCTGTACCGGTCATGATACCAACCTTGGCCAAAAACTTCATCACTTCCTTGTGCCGTATCCCGCGATAACCCATCCTATCCATGTGTTTGTCAAGATGCCTTTTGAAAAGAGGGCAGCGTGGTGGCGCAGTGGGTTAGCACTGTGGCCTCATGGCGCCGAGGTCCCAGGTTCGATCCCGGCTCTGGGTCACTGTCCGTGTGGAGTTTGCACATTCTCCCCCGTGTCTGCGTGGGTTTCGCCCCCACAACCCAAAGATGTGCAGGGTAGGTGGGTTGGCCACGCTAAATTGCCCCTTAATTGGAAAAAATGAATTGGGTACTCTAAATTTGAAAGAATCTTTTTAAAAAAAGATGCCTTTTGAACGCCATTAATGCATCTGCTTCCGCAACCTCCCCTGGCAACGTGTTCCAGGCACTCACTACCTTCTGTGTAACAAAAAGACCTGCCTCGCGCATCCCCTCTAAACTTTGCCCCATGGATCTTAAACCTATGCCCCCTGGTGACTGACCCCTCCACCCTGGGAAAGAGTGCCTGCCCACCCACTCTATCCATGCCCCTCATAATCTTGCAGACCTCTTAACCTCTAACGAATACAATCTGAGTCCTGCAGAGGGATGAGTCGCCAGAGTTTAGGAAGACTACTGTTTCTGCACCTGAAATGTTCCTGTCGGCTCCTTTTAAAAAGCCCAGGGTGGTAATCCATCAGGTCCTGGGGATCTGTTGTGTTTTTTTCCACATGTTCCTCCCTAGCCCCCCCCCCCCCCCCCCCCCGTCAACATTTGTGCGTTTCAGCCCGTGATCCATTCGTGGTTTCCCGGGCACGACAGGTATTTCACCCTCTTCCTCCACAATGAAGGCTGATGCAAAGTAATTATTCAGTAAGTCTGCAGTTGCCTCTTTGCGATTTGCTGTATCTGTTCCAAAGGGCTCACATTGCCCTTTTTCTGATATCATTGCAAACAAGAGTGTTGATCGGTTGTCATTCGGTTATGGGGGTGTGGCCGTCGCTGGCTGGCTCTGCCATTCGTTGCCCATTCCGTAATTTCCCTTGAAAGGCCATTTAATCGCATCACCGGGGACATCTGGAGTCGCATGTAGGCCAGACCGGGTAAGGATGGCAGATTTCCTTCCCTAAAGGAACATTAGGTGAACCTTGATGGCTTTTTAACAATAATCGATGTCGGGTTTTATTCGTCAAATTGAAGTCCCACCAGCTCCAGTGTTGGGATTTGAATCCATGTCTCCGGAGCATTTGAACCCAGAGGGTTCATTTGGGCCTGCGGAATACTGGTCCTGTGACAGAACCATAATGGTACCGTCTCCTCCTCATCCCCCCCCCCCCCCCCCCCCCCCCCCCATCCCGGCCACTCATAGGGCTGTGTTCATAGGAGTTTAGAAGCTTAAGTGTGGATTTGACCAACATCTCGAAGGCCAACATCAAGAAGGACAGGAGTGAAAGTATTTCCTTGGTTTGGGTCGTGGATTCAGAGACGTAGGACAGGATTTTCCAGCCCTTCCCTGCTGGGGGGGGGAGGGGGGGCGGAGTTGGGGGGGGCTGAATAACCCCGCCCATAGTTTAAAAAAACTGCACCAGGCCCTCCAGGGTGTGAAATTAGGCATCAATACTAAACACAAATGGAGGTTGAAGTTTGGTGCTCGTCTCCACATGCCAGTTGACATAAGAACATAAGAACTAGGAGCAGGAGTAGGCCATCTGGCCCCTCGAGCCTGCTCCGCCATTCAATGAGATCATGGCTGATCTGTTGTGGACTCAGCTCTACTTTCCGGCCCGAACACCATAACCCTTAATCCCTTTATTCTTCAAAACACTATCTATCTTTATCTTAAAAACATTTAATGAAGGAGCCTCAACTGCTTCGCTGGGCAAGGAATTCCATAGATTCACAACCCTTTGGGTGAAGAAGTTCCTCCTGAACTCAGTCCTAAATCTACTTCCCCTTATTTTGAGGCTATGCCCCCTAGTTCCGCTTTCACCCGCCAGTGGAAACAACCTGCCCGCATCTATCCTATCTATTCCCTTCATAATTTTATATGTGGGGTTCAATTTTATATTTGAGATTGCTGGATTTTGTTTAACGAAAGCTTTGAGGGAAATCGTAAGGGAAAGGTGTGTGTGTGTATGGAGTTGGGTTGCAGGTCAGTCATCATCTCATCGAATGGTAGGATGGGGAGAAGTGGCTGAGTGGTCTCCTTCCTGTTGTAAGGAGTTCCACCTGAACAGATGGCTCCTCCATGTCAGTTCCTCAGTCTGCCAACTGACAGCCCTGAAGCCAGTGAGTTTGGGGCTGGGGGGGGGGGGGGGGGGGGGGGGAAATGAGACAAAACTCAGCTTTCTTCCAACACCAAGAAGAGGTTTCACAGGCACTCGCAGATCCTTCGCCACTCTCTGGGGGTTGATCTCAGGCACAAGTAGCTGCTGGGCTGGAGGGCCGGGGATGGCAGCTCACAGAGATCTTGGCTCTCCAGCATGGGCCCAGGCAGAGGCAGAGACCCAGAAATGTCAAACCAAATCCCTTTGAGTACAGTGAAAGCTTCAAACGTTATGGGTGGGGTGGCTGAACTTTGGCCGCGGGGTGGCGGGGGGGGGGAGGGGGGATTACACCGCACAGCAGGAAGCCATTCAGCCTGTCTCGCCCCTTACCCCTTACCCATTGTTCTGAAAGCTATTTGCCTTCAAGGAGACATTCAATTCTCTTTTAAAAGTTACCAATTGAATCTGCTTCCATTTCCCTTCTAGACAGCATACTCTAGAAAATCTCACTGTGTTTAAAAAGGAATATTCTTCTTATCCCCGACTCTGGAGTTGGGGGAGGGGGGGGGGAGGAGAATGTGGGGGGGGGGGGGGGGAATGTGGAGTGGGGGGGAGGTGGCGGCAGGGAGGAAAGTGGTGCTGAGAGGGCAAGACTCAAAGGGCTGAACAGCCACCTCCTAAACCCTACGTTCCTACATTCCCTGATTCGCGAAAGACGGTTGAACGAGTGAGGAGCAAAGAAACAGAAAGGAGTGAGGGAGGGAGAAAGACGGTGCGAAAAATTGGATGAAAGGTAGCCAGATACGGAGGTTCAAAATAGGGAAGAGGAGTAAAAGGATTGAGGTTTCTGGTCAGAATTTGCAGTTGGTTAATTAATGGGGGGCACAGTGGTTAGCACTGTTGCCTCACGGCACTGGGGACCCGGGTTCGATTCCGGCCTCGGGTGTCTGTCTGTGTGGAGTTTGCACTTTCTCCCCTGCGTCGCCTGATAAAATCAGGAACAACTCGCGTGGGATGGGGGGGGTGGTGAGATTCATGAGGGATTGTTCCGCTTTGAAATAGCCCAGCGTAACTCACTTTGGGGCAGGACTTTTGGCCCTGTCTCTGGGCCGGAAACTCCGGGTTCGAGCCCCGCCTCAGGATTTGTTGGTGGTGCTCGTAACGTGGTCAAACGGGTTGGCTGTTGGCCTGTAAATTCCTCCAATCAGGTCATGTGGCGCAGCGGTCAGCATCCCTGCCTCCGGGTTTGAGTCCCATCCCAGGACTCGATGGGCAAAGGAAAGTGCGTTCATGATGGGGTCAAGACAGAGTGAGTGAGTCGACCTGTAAATCCTTCCAACACACGCTGGGGGTAAGAACGGGAGGAACTCCTGGTCAGCCATTGCTGGATGTGGAGTGGCGCCCCCTAGCGACCTGTGCCGAGAATTCCTCGCCATGGAAACAGACAAAGGTCTGCCTCCGTACACCACTGGGTGTGGAAGGTGGAAAAGAGCGGGAGTGCTTCCTGGTCAGTCGTACTGCAGACGGCAGTGGCAAACCGACTCCGACACTTTTCCCGACGTAATCACCGACTCATCATGTGAATGACGGAAGCCTTGGTCGCAATGGACTTGGGGTGCAGCGCCTGGAAAGGGGGAAACTCCGTTTGGGATGGGGTCAAATTGGCACGTGAGCCGATTTAGGTCGGGATGGACCAGGAATAGCCTGAAATTAAACACCTTATCTGTATTCATAGAATCGTGGAATCATAGAATTTACAGTGCAGAAGGAGGCCATTCAGCCCATCGCGTCTGCACCAGCCCTTGGAATGAGCACCCTACGTAAACCACCCTATCTCGGTAATCCAGTAACCCCATCTAACCTTTTTGGTTTATTAAAAAAATATTTTTATTAGGGTATTTGAAAATTTTTATAATAATAACAGTAACAATGACATAAACATGGTATAATAAACATTTCCATCCCAATCTTCACACACCCCAACTATAAAACAACAATCCGGCCCCCCCCGAATGGCTGCCATCTCCGCGTGAACCCATTGACCCTCTTAAGGCGAACTTTATCTTCTCTAGACTGAGAAACCCAGCCATGTTATTAACCCAGGGCTCCACACTCGGGGGCTTCGAGTCCCTCCACATTAATAAGATCCGTCTCCGGGCTACCAGGGAGGCAAAGGCCAGGACGTCGGCCTCTTTCGCCCCTTGAACTCCCGGCTCTTCCGACACCCAGAATTCGCCACCTCCGGACTTGGAACCACCCATGTTTTTAGTACCGTGGACATTGCCTTAGCAAAACCCAGCCAAAACCCTCTAAGCTTCGGGCATGCCCAAAACATGTGGACATGATTTGCTGGGCTTCCCATGCACCTCGCACACCTATCCTCTACCCCGAAAAACCTGCTCATCCTAGCCGCTGTCATGTGTGCCCGATGGACTACCTTAAATTGCTTCAGGCTAAGCATGGTGCACGATGAGGAGATATTAATCCTGCTTAGGGCATCCGCCCATAGCCCCGCCTCTATCTCTCCTCCTAGCTCGTCCTGCCATTTTCCCTTAAGCTCCTCCACCGGAGTTTCCTCCGCCTCCGAAAGCTCCTGGTAAATATCTGAAATCTGGGCCTCGCCCACCCAGATACTGGAAACTACTCTATCCTGTATTCCCCATGGTGGCAGCAGCGGGAAGGCCAGAACCTGTTTCCTCAGGAAGTCGCGCACCTGCAAATATCTAAAACCATTCCCTGCTGGCAATTTATATTTATCCTCCAAAGCTTTCAAGCTGGGAAAGCTCCCATCTATAAATAGATGCCCCATCCTTCTAATTCCTGCCCTCTGCCAACTCCGGAACCCGCCATCTAGCCTACCCGGTACAAACTGATGATTATTATAAATCGGGGTACAAATCGATGCTCCCTCCAGTCTCTTATATCCACTGTCCCCAAATGCTCAGAGCCGCCACCACTACCAGACTTGTGGAGTATCGGGCCGGCGAGAACGGAAGAGGTGCCGTTATCAGTGCTCCCAAACTTTCATCCGCTCCCACACTGACCCCTTCCCCACTACCCACTTCCTAATCATGGCTATATTAGCCACTCAGTAGTAATTGCAGAAGCTGGGCAGCGCCAACCCACCCTGTCCCCGACTGTGCTCCAGCAACACTTTCTTCACTCGCAGGGTTTTACCCGCTCACACAATGCCCAAAATAATCTTATTCACCCGCTTGAAAAAGGCCAATGGGATAAAGATGGGGAGGCACTGAAAGACAAACAGAAATCTGGGGAGGATTATCATTTTCATGGTCTGTACCCTCCCCGCCAGTGATAGTGGGAGCATGTCTCATCTCTTAAAGTCCCCTTCCATTTGTTCTACCAACCAGGAGGTTTAACTTGTGCAGTGCCTCCCATTCCCAGGCCACCTGGATTCCCAGATATCGAAAGCTCTTCCCTACCATTCTAAGCAGCAGATCTCCCAGTCTCTTCTCCTGAATCGCGAACATCTTGCATTTCCCCATGTTCAATTTATACCCCGAAAAATTGCCAAATTCCCCCAAGATTCGCATTACTTCCCCCATCCCCTCCAACGGGTCTGAAATATACAAGAGCAGGTAATCTGCGTAAAGCGAGACTTGGTGCTCCCCCCTCCCCCCGAACCAGCCCTTTCCAGTTCCTGGAGGCTCTTAAAGCCGTGGCCAATGGCTCTATGGCCAGAGCAAACAGTAACGGGGAGAGGGGGCACCCTTGCCTCGTCCCTCGGTGTCCCCCACCCTGACCTCAGCCGCTTTGTACGCACACTCGCTACTGGTGCCTGATAGAGCAACTGCACCCAGTCAATAAAGCCCTCACCAAACCCAAACCTTCCCAGCGCCTCCCACAGGTAATTCCACTCCACCCGATCAAAAGCCTTCTCCACATCCATCGCTACCACCACCTCCGCCTCCTCTCCTTCTGAGGGCATCATAATAACATTCAAAAGCCTTCAAACATTGGCCTTGAGTTGCCTGCGCTTTACAAATCCCGTCTGGTCTTCCCCTATCACCCCCGGGGCACAGTCCTCCATCCTTGTGGCCAGTATCTTAGCCAGCAGTTTGGCATCCACATTCAGTAGAGAAATCGGCCTGTATGACCCGCATTGCTCCGGATCCTTCTCCCGTTTCAGGATCAATGAAATCGCGGCCTGCGACATTGTTGAGGGAGGTCTCTCTTCTCTCTTGCTTCGTTAAATGTCCTCACCAGCAGTGGGCTCAATATCTCTGAAAACTGCTTATAGAATTCCACTGGGTAGCCTTCAGGCCCCACGGCCTTGCCCGACTGCATGCCTTCCTGCCCCTTGATTCTTTCCTCAATCTCAATTGGGGCTCCCAGCCCTTCCACCAGGTCCTCCTCCACCCTCTGGAACCTCAACTGATCCAAAAACTGCCTCATCCACTCCACCCCAGCCGGGGGTTCCGACTCATACAATCTGCTGTAAAAGTCCTTAACACCTCGTTCACCCCCACTGGGTCCAGGACAGTATTCCCGCCTCTACACTTTACTTTACCTATCTCCCTGGCTGCCTCCCTTTTCCTGAGCTGGTGCGCTAACATTCTGCTTGCGTTTTCCCCGTACTCATAGATCTTGTCTTCCTTGTCTTCCTCAACTGTTCCACTGCTTTCCCTGTGGTCAAGAGCCCAAACTCCACCTGTAACCTCCGCCGCTCCCTCAGCAGCCCCGTGTCCGGGGCCTCCTGAGTATCTCCTGTCCACCTGGAGTATCTCCTCCACTAACCTATCCCTCTCAGCCCGTTCCACCTTTTCTCTATGGGCCCGTATCGAGATTAATTCCCCTCTGACTACTGCCTTCAAAGCTTCCCAAACCGTCGCTGCAGAGACCTCCCCTGTGTCATTTGTTTCCAGGTAGTTCTGGATGGACTTGTTAACCCGCCCACAGGTTGCTTCGTCCGCTAGTAACCCCACACCCAGTCTCCACAGCGGGTGTTGCCCTCTCTCCACACTAACCCGTAGATCCACCCAATGTGTGGCATGATCCGACACTGCAATTGCCGAATACTCAGTATCCACCACCCCCGTATCAGCTCCCTGCTCAGAACAAAAAAGTTGATGCAAGAGTATAACTTGTGGACATGTGAGAAAAAAGAAAACTCCTTCGCCCTTGGCTGTGCAAATCTCCATGGGTCTACTCCCCCCATCTGTTCCATAACCCCTTTCAATTCCTTTGCCGCAGCCAGCTCCTCTCAGTTCTGGATTTTGATTGGTCCAATTCCGGATCAATGACTGTGTTAAAATGTCCCCCCATAATCAGGTTATGTGACTCTAAGTCTGGGATCTTACCTAACACCCGCCTCATTAATTCCACATCGTCCCAATTTGGAACATATACATTCACGAGTACCACATGCACCCTCTCCAGCTTCCCACTCACCATTATGTACCTACCCCCCTTGTCTGACACGATTCTCCCGGCCTCAAATGCCACTCGTTTGTTGATGAAGATCGCTACCACCCTGGTCTTTGAGCCCAGCCTTGAGTGGAACACTTGGCTAACCCACCCGTTTCTCAATCTCGTCTGGTCTTTAACCTTTTAGGTGTGTCTCTTATAGCATTGCCACATCCGCCTTCAGCCCCCTCAAATGCGCCAACACTTGAGCCCTTTTGACCGGCCCATTCAACCCTCTGACGTAACGTAATCAGCCTGGTCGGGGGGCTTCCCACTGCCGACTAGCCGTCACCTTTTTTAGGCCAGCCTCTAGCTAGCGCCCTCTGCCTCCTCGAACCTCCCCTCGGGCATTCGCCGTTCCCGACCTCCCATTTGTCCCCTAGTAACAGCTCCCCCCTCTCTTTACCCCCTCCCCCAGCAACAACACTAGAAACCCAACCCCCCCCTCCCCAAGTCAAGCTCCAGCTTAACACCTGCTCGCCCCCCACTGTGCTTCCGTGAGTCAGCTGACTCATGCTGACTTGATAGCGCCCGCCCCTGGCACCAAGCAGTCTGTCTCCCCCCCCCCCCATTGTTCTCTCCCCTCTCCCTCCACTTGGACAAACATACTAAAAGCATCACATTCCCCAGTAAACAAACATCAGGAAAAACAGTGAAGAAACAGCCACTTTAGAGAAAAATACCCAAAAACAAAACTAGCCCCAAAGACCATCCCCCCTCTTACCAGCTCCCTGCAAGGCAAAGTTACCTTTAGCCATCCAAACAGCCCCTTATTACCCATAACAATACTGATACTGATACAGCCCAGCACAACAATCGCCACCACAGTAATCTCCAAGGTTTCAGTGTCTTTTAGTTCCCCTCCAGCCTCTTCTTCAATAAAAGTTCATACTTTGTCTGGTGTTTCAAAGTAGAAGTCCCGTTCCTCATGTGTGACCCACAGGCGGGCTGGGTACAGCATCCTGAACTACACCCCCTTCTCAAAGAGGGCCGTTTTTGCCCGATTGAACCCAGCTCGCCTCTTGGCCAAATCAGCACCCCAGTCCTGATAAATGCGCAGCTCACAATTCTCCCACTTGCTGCTCCATTACTTCTTGGCCCACCGCAGAACGTGTTCCTTGTCCCGGAATCGGGGAAAGCGTACCACCATGGCCCTCGGCGGCTCGTTCGCTCGGGGCTTCTTCGCAAGGGCTCTGTGCGCTTGATCCACTTCCAGGGGCCGAGGGAACGCCCCAGTCCCCATCAACTTCTCCAACATGTTCGCCACATAAGCACTCGCATCCGATCCCTCACTGCCTTCAGGGAGGCCAACAATTCTAAGATTCTGCCTCCTGGACCTGTTCTCCAGGTCCTCCAGCTTCTCCTGCTTTCTTCTCTGGCGGTCGTTCATCACCTCCACCTTGGTCTCCAGCACGGTTATGTATTCCTCGTGCTCGGACACCTTTTTCTCCACCTCCTGAATCGCTCTCCCGTGGGTCTCTTGATTCTGCACAACTTGATCAATCAAAGCCTTCATTTGGTCTAGCGTGTCCTTCTTCCGCTCGGCGAAGCAACCTTCTAAAAACTTCACCAGCTGCTGCTTCGGCCACTGTGGCGTCTCTCTCCGCGGCCCTTGCTCTCCGCCATGCTGTCCCATGTTAACAGCTCTGCTTGCCTCTCCCTTATAGAACTTTGTCTTCTCACCCGGCTACTTCTGGTCCAGTTCTCCATACACCGGAGGGGGATTTCACCTCACTGTCTCACTCTTCACCGATCCATCCCAGAAAATCGGGAAAAAAGGGAGGGGAAAGGTCCAAAAGTCCGTCCCAGGCCGGAGCTATCAAATGTGCGACCTACTCCTCCATGGCCGCCATCGGAAGTCTCCCATCTAACCTTTCTGGACACTAAGGGCAATTTAGCATTGCCAATCCACCTAACCTGCACGTCTTTGGACTGTGGGAGGAAACCGGAGCACCCGGAGGAAACCCACGCAGACACGGGGAGAACGTGCAGACTCCGCACAGACAGTGATCCAGCGGGGAATAGAACCTGGGACCCTGGCGCTGTGAAACAACTGTGCTAACCACTGTGCTACTGTGCCGCCCCATTCGATGCAGCCCTGTGAGCGGCGAGGGGCGTTGGTGGGGGTGGGTGGGCGATGTTGGGAGGAGGCGCGGAGGAAGGCTGTGGTGAGGGTTGGGTGGGTGCAGAGGGCCAAAGGAGCATTTATCCTTTGGCAGTGTGTGGCTGTGTGAAGGTGCGGATTGGTGACACTTGCGCCCTCTATACCGAGAGACTGTGAGTAATCTAGATGGCGCAGGCTGTGACCCATGCAGGGTTAAAGGCAGCGATGGGCAGGGCTTTGGTGGGGGGAGGAGGATGGCAAAGGGAAATAGCAAAGGGACAGGAGGGCTACAATTCACTTTTGTCCTTCAGGAACTTCCAATCAATTCTCCCCGCCGAGCACGAGTTTATAAATGAGCTCCCAGGCACCTGGTGGCACCCGTGACAGCTCACCGTTCATCAAACGCCTTTTCCCACCGCGTCCTACAATTACTAACAACATCAGTCTGCTTTTCAACCCGGGGAAAGGTCCACACGGGGGACATTAATATTCCAGATTGTTCCATCTCGTGCCCGCCCCGACCTGTAGGAAGCTGCACCCAAGCAAGAATATAAAACAGCCTCTAATCTATACCTACAAGGTATTTATCGGGCTCTGTGTCGAACTAATGATGTTATGAAGGAGTTCTCCGATTAGAGGGTCTTGTAGTATGTCACCTGCTCTGTACGATATCATTAACTAAAGTGAGATAAAATCGGTTTTAATTACGGTGAATACGTTAAGAGTTATTGGGTGGCTCGAAGGGACATAGAATCATAGAACGAAGAAGCACAGCAGAAGGCCACCCAGCCCATCATGCCTGTGCTGGGCTCTACAAGAGAGCTATCCAGTTAGTCCCACTCCCGCAGCTCTTGCCACAGGCCCATTTGGCCCATCGTGTCTGTACCAGCTCTGCGAATAAGAGATGACATTGTGCCATTACCCTGCATTTACCCCCCCCCCCCCCCCTTACCCCCAGCACACTGTTTCTATTCCAGTAATCATCAAATGCCCTCTTCAATGTCTCGATTGAACCTTCCTCCACCCGCTGTGTGAAAAGATTTCTTTGTCGGCTTTAAGGCATCACTTTGGTGACAGTTCATTTGGCGGCGGCACAGTGGCTAGCACCCGGGTTCGATTCTGGCCTTGGGTGACTGCGTGGAGTTTGCACTTTCTCCCCGTGTCAACGTGGGTTTCCTCCGGGTGCTCCGGTTTTCCGTCCACAAACCCAGGTTAGGTGGGGAGATGGGCCTGGGTTGTTCTTTCAGAGGGCCGGTACAGACTCGATCGGCTGAATGGCCTCCTTCTGTACTGTCGGAATCCTGTGAAAATCTTCTCTCCGGTTCATTAGATTTAATCAGCGTTTGAATTCTTCACTTGGAGATTAATTGCATCACCAAATTAACTATTTCCAGTGAACTCATCTCAGAGCAGATGAACAATTCAATTTGAGAAGGCTCATGAATTGGATCTCAAGCAACAAGGCGGGCGTGGCGGGGTGGTGATATTGGCTTTTGGCAGAATGGGGGGGGGGGGGGGGGGGCGGTGGCCATTTTCCCCTGGCGGGAGGCACAGTGGGTCTCTGCTTTCGGTCAGCACACCCAGGCCAGACTAATCACCCACAGCGCAGAGAAGAGTCAACAGACACACCTAATCAAACATCGAGCAATTGATTGCAATCGTGTCCTGTGGTCGCTGACCCACCTGCCGTATTGGAATTGCTTTCCCCCTGTTCACACTCTCATAACCCTTCCCATTTTGAAAGCTTCTGACAGGGGAGGGAGGGGGTGGGGGGGGGGGGGGGGGTGTAGGGGGGTGGATTGCAGGTGGGTGGGTGTCATAACCCCCACGGGGATCTTTGGGGAAACCGTCATTGATCTCCCAGTGGAGTCCGAGCTTCCCAGGAAGGGGGCGAAGGCCAGCACCTCACCTGGGCCTCATTTTAGCACAGTGGGCTAAACAGCTGGCTTGTCAGGCAGAACAAGGCCAGCAGCAGGGGTTCAATTCCCGTCCCGGCCTCCCCGAACAGGCGCCGGAATGTGGCGACTCGGGGCTTTTCACAGTAACTTCATTTAAAGCCTACTTGTGACAATAAGCGATTATTATTATTATTATGAGCTAACATAGCAGCAGGCCCAAAACAGGGCCTGATGTGGTTAGTCCTCCCAGCTAAAACTGTACTGGGAGCAATATGCTGCATAATCTGTAAATAAGTCTATGTTTGTTTACTGCCAGCCTCCTCTGAGCCATTAAAATGGGGAGGGGGGAGGGGGAAGGGAGAGGGGGTTGGGAGGGGTGCAGGTGGTGGCACATCGACTTGGGGTAAGGGGCTGACCATTTAGGATTTTGATGAGGAGAAAACCCTTCATTCCGAGGGGGGCTGTGAAACTTTGGAGTTTTCTCCCCCCCCCCCCCGTGCGCGGCGGACTGGGGATGCGCTGTGGGCTGAGTGTGTCAGAGCGAATTCGGCTCACTGTTTACGGGGTCGCTCATTTGAGGCAGAAATTAGGAGAATTTCCTCTCAGAGGATCGGGAGCCTCAGGAACGCTCGTCCTGAAAAGGCAGTGGAAGCAGAACCTTTGAATATTTTTAAGGCCGAGCTGGATAGATTCTTGATGAACGAGGGGGGTGAAAGGTTAAGAGGGAGGCAGGAATGTGGGGTTAAGGTTACAATCAGATCAGCCGTGATCTTATTGAATGGGACAGCAGGCTCGAGGGGCTGAGTGGCCTAACTCGTTCAGCTGTATCGGACGTAATGGCCAAACACCGACTGTTTTAAAGTATTTTGATGTGTTCCCCCACCTTGCACCATATGGCGGAAGACCACGGGAATGTCGGACACACACACATCGATCCCTCCTCCCACCTTTTCCTCCCAGATTTTTAGCTGCGGGTTTTAAGGGTTTCGAAACAGAAATTGTTTGAAGTTCACGGCAGGCTGATCAATGTTTAAATCAAGAGAAAGACAGGCTAACATCTCCGTGTGTGGCACTTCATTAGAACTCACTTCTGAGGTTTTGTTTTGATATTGTCTCACTTTTATCCTGACTGAAGCTAGTTATGAAAAATAATTCAATGGCTGAATCAACATGGTCTCAATGCAGCCAACCATATCTCCCCCAGCGCCAGGAAGGATGTGCAAGAGGAAGCGGTGGCCTAGTGGTATTGTCACTGGGCTAGAAGGCAGCACGGTGGCGCAGTGGTTAGCACTGCTGCCTCACGGCGCTGAGGAACTGGGTTCGATCCTGGCCCTGGGTCACTGTCTGTGTGGAGTTTGCACATTCTCCCCGTGTCTGCGTGGGTCTCACCCCCACAACCCAAAGATGTGCAGGTTAGGTGGATTGGCCACGCTAAATTGCCCCTTAATTGGAAAAAAATAATTGGGTACTCTTTAAAAAAAAATTTTTAATTGTCACTGGGCTAGTAATCCAGAGACCCAGATCAATGCTCTGGGGTACCCGGCTCAAATCCCTGAACTGTAGATGGTGAAATTTGAATTCAATAAAAATGGAATTGAAAGTCTGACAATGAAACATAAAACCTTTGCGATTGTCATTTAAAAAAAAAACCCATCTGGTTCACTAATGTTCTTCAGGGAAGAAAATCTGCCGCCCTTACCCGGTCCGGCCTACATGTGACTCCGGACTCACACAGCGATGCAGTTGACACTTAACTGCCCCCCACTGTAACGATCTGGCAAGCCGCTCAGTGCAAGGGCAATTAGAACATAGAACAGTACAGCACAGAACAGGCCCTTCGGCCCTCGATGTTGTGCCGAGCAATGATCACCCTACTCAAACCCACGTATCCACCCTATACCCGTAACCCAACAACCCCCCCCCCCTTAACCTTACTTATTTAGGACACTACGGGCAATTTAGCATGGCCAATCCACCTAACCCGCACATCTTTGGACTGTGGGAGGAAACCGGAGCACCCGGAGGAAACCCACGCACACACGGGGAGGACGTGCAGACTCCACACAGACAGTGACCCAGCCGGGAATCGAACCTGGGACCCTGGAGCTGTGAAGCATTTATGCTAACCACCATGCTACCGTGCTGCCCCGGTAGGGATGGGCAACAAGTGCTGGCCCGGCCCAGCGACACCCACATCCACAAGAACGAATAAATGGAAAAGAAGAATAGTGAGCCAGGTTTGGATTGAGTGTAAACCCTACCATTTGTTGGGACTATTTTACCAAAAAGTGTCTGTAAGATCATCCGGTACCATCAAATGCGACGGCATTTTGTGTAGATCACCCACTCCACTGTGCACACGTTGTATCCTATTTCGCGCTGAACCCTGTTCACCCTTCGCCACCCCCCCCCCCTCCCTCCCGCCCCCAGCTTCGCTGGGTGGGGGTTTGTCGGGTGAGGGAACGTCACGAAGGTAGGTGGGAGCCACCAAGTGTTTGGGGCCTTTTGAAATGGTCTCTAGGTCATCCAGCACAGGGGGTGAATGGAGCGTGGTGGGGAATCGGATATAGGCAGTGGAGAGTTGGATGGGGTCAAGGTTTACAGTGGGTCGGTTGGAAGGTGGGCAGTCTGCCGAGGAATGCTCGCTGTATGTGAAGACTTTAAAAAAAAAAATTTAGAGTACCCAATTCATTTTTTTTCCAATTAAGGGGCAATTTAGCGTGGCCAATCCACCTGCACATCTTTGGGATGTGGGGGCGAAACCTACGCAAACACGGGGAGAATGTGCAAACTCCACACGGACAGTGACCCAGAGCTGGGATCGAACCTTGGACCTCAGCGCCGTGAGGCAACAGAGCTAACCACTGTGCCACCGTGCTGCCCTTTGTCAGGACTTTCTTTAATGCCAAATGTAAATCACAATGAAAAGCACTTGATGTGTCGTTGGTCTTTTTCTCCCTCCCCCTTGCTCTGTCTATCCTCATTTCCCTCTCCCTGCCATTCTGGGTCTCTGCTTTTTAATTATTTTTGTCCCCTTATTTTTCTGCCGTTCCATCTTTCTGCCTCTCTGCCTTTCACTCTTTCCGTATTTGCCACTTTTACTTGCTCTTTATCTCATTATATCTGCCTGTGTCAGGAACTCTCCGAAATAAAGATGCACAGAAAATGTATACATGCACCATTTCTGACTCAATTATTCATCCCCCTCTCTCACTCGCTCTCAATCTCTCACACTCTCTCTGTTATTCCCATCTCTCTTTCTCTTTCTCTCTCTCTGTTATTCACCTCTCTCTGTCTCACACTTTCTTTGTTATTCATATCTCTCTCATAATCTCTCTGTTATTTACCTCTCTCTCTCAATCTCTGTTATTCACCTCTCTTTCTCATTCTCTCTCAATCTCTCTCTGTTATTCACCTCTCTCATTCTCTCTCTCATAATCTCTCTCTGTTATTCACCTCTCTCTCTCAATCTCTGTTATTCACCTCTCTTTCTCATTCTCTCTCTCTCAATCTCTCTCTGTTATTCACCTCTGTTATTTATCTCTCTCTCTTTCTCTCTCGCTCTCGATCTCTCGCTCTCATTCTCTTGCTCTCTCTCTCTCTCTCAGCTATTCACCTCTCTCAATCTCTGTTATTTCATCTTTCTATCTCTCCCAATCTCTCTGTTATTCATCTCTCTCTCAATCTCTCTCTCAGTCTCGGTTATTCACCTCTCTCTCACTCAATCTCTCCCTGTTATTCACTCTTTCCTCTCTCTCTCTCACACATACTCTCAATTCATCTCTGTTATTCACCCCCTCTCTCACTGTCTCTCTTTGAGGTAGATTTCAAGGATGGAGTCAGATACTAGATCTATCTGTAATCCTGTAACATAATTCAAATGTCCCGATTCTAATACCATCGATACACATCATAGGCTTCTCGACCATTGCTTCTAATAAAGGTAACTGATACAGAGTGTAACACTGCGGGACCTAAATAATCTTAAACGTAATAATAAATGTCATTGTAAGTGTCACCGTTTATGCCGAGATATCACTCAATGACAGCAATACCCAAGATTATAGTGTGGATGTGGCAATGCTGCAGTCACATTCTCCATTGCAAGTTAGTTCCAGCATTCCTCTCAGTGTTAAGTGTCTCCACTGGTGGTGTCAGTGAGAAAATAATGTACCGTTTCAATCTTTGGGTCGCAGTTAACTGTGATTCACAATCTATATGATTGATTTGGATGTGGGGAGAAAGTGTAACATTTCCAGATTGGCTGATGACACAAAACTAGGTGGGAATGTGAGTTATGAGGAGGATTCGAGGAGGCTGCGAGGGGATTTGGACAGGCCGAGTGAATGGGCAAGAATGGGGCAGATGGAATGTGATGTGAATAAGTGTGAAGTTATCCACTTTGGCAGAAAAAGCTGACAGGCAGAGTGCTTCTTATAATGGTGCGATGTTGGGAAGTGTTGATGTCCAAAGGGATCTGGGTTTGCTCGTCTATGAGTCACTAAAAGCTAGCGTGCAGATGCAGCGAAGCAGTTAGGAAGGCAAATGTTGGCCGTCACCGCGAGGGGAATTTGAGAACAGAAGTAAAGATGTCTTGCCGCCTTGGTGAAAAGAACCCTGGGGGACGATTCAGGCTGACTTGAGTTAAAGGCCACTGGACACGCGTTTATCAACGAGAAGCATCCAATTACCCAGCCGCACGTGGCTGGGTTTCTTTTGGCCTTCGGGGAGATTCTCTCCGCTTAGGCTGCACTTGGGGGGATTTCCTGCTGCCAAGTTGTTCCTTGCAGATTGGGGCTTGATTCTGACTGCTCCAATCTTTCCCCACACCCTTACCCCCTTTTTTCACCCCCCAACTTTGGGGAGGCCTCTGGGAACCCCCTTCTACTTAGCAAGGCCCCCCCCACCCAGGATCGATCCTTGGCAGTACCAACCTGGTACCCAGGTGCCAGGTTGCCACCCTGACCACCCGGCGGTCTTCACTGTTCTAGACCCCCCACCCCCAGGTACCGTTACTCCTGGTCCACGATTGTGTTGACCAGTACTAAACAGTGCCCTGGCGAGGTGTCCCAAGTCGCGGGTCGCGGGTGAACAAAGAACAAAAACGTACAGCACAGAAACAGGCCCTTCGGCCCTCCAAGCCTGCGCCGACCATGCTGCCCGACTAAACTACAATCTTCTACACTTCCTGGGTCCGTATCCCTCTATTCCCATCCTATTCATTTTGTTTTTCATTTTTTTTTCTTTTTAAAAAAAATTTAGTGTACCCAATTAATTTTTTCCAATTAAGGGGCAATTTAGCATGTTCAATCCACCTAGCCTGCACATCTTTGGGTTGTGGGGGCGAAACCCACACAAACACGGGGAGAATGTGCAAACTCCACACGGACAGTGACCCAGAGCCGGGATCGAACCTGGGACCTCAGCGCCGTGAGACTGCAGTGCTAACCTACTGAGTCACCATGCTGCCTTTCCCATCCTATTCATGTATTTGTCAAGATGCCCCTTAAACGTCACTATCGTCTCTGCTTCCACCACCTCCTCCGGCAGTGAGTTCCAGTCACCCACTACCCTCTGTGTAAAAAAAACTTGCCTTGTACATCTCCTCTAAACTTTGCCCCTCGCACCTCAAACCTATGCCCCCTAGTAATTGACCCCTCTACCCTGGGAAAAAGCCTCTGTCTGGCCACTCTGTCTCTGCCCCTCATAATTTTGTAGACCTTGTGAAGCCGTCATCCTGGTATTTAAATGAGCCACTCGGCCCATTTAAATAGGCTGATCTGGATCACGCCCAGTGAGGGCGAAATCCGGAAATGAATGAGGGGTAATTCAGTCCCTGCCGTGTCCGTAATGCTCCGAGACCAGCCAGGAGAGGCTTGGTTTGCTGCGTTCCGGCCTCTTGACAGCATTAATTCCTGCAGTCTCCATTGACGCGGGCAGGGAGGCTCGCTTGCACCTGCCTGGAGCTGGATTAAATGTGAGCAGTTGGAAGATGAGTTGCTAAGGCGACCTGCTATCTGGCACTGCCGACTCTCTGGAGATTCGAGGCCGCTTGGGCTCTGCCTTGGGACACGTACATCTCGCTCCTTCTCTCCCCAAGAGGTGTTTGCACGTTTAAAAACAGGAGAGGAATTGTCAGACGGAGAGTCAGCACAGTCAACACAAGCCGGGGCTTGTTTCCACACATACTGCTGAAGGGACTGGCTGGAAAGTGCTCAATTCCCGGCCCAAATGAGCGGGGTCCTACCACTGTCACGTCGGCCTGAACTTTGGGGCTGGGGTGCTGACATGAAAGCGGGGTCCTTCCCATCCCTGGTATGCTTTCTCAAGACAATCCCCAATGGCATGGCACAGGAAGAGTCCATTCGTCAGTCCGTGCTGGCATTGACGCTTGTCCCGAGCCTCCCCCCCCCCCCCCCCCCCCCCCCACACATCTTCCTTATTCATAAACTAACATAGAATCCCTACAGTGCAGAAGGCCATTCGACCCATCAAGTCCACACCGACCCTCCAAAAGAGCACTCTACCCAGGTCCACTCCCCCATCCATCCTGCCCTATCCCTGTAACCCAACCTGCACATTACTGGACAGTAAGGGGCAATTTAGCATGGCCAACACACCTACCCTCGCAACCCACTATTCCCGTCTCCCTCATACGCTTGTCCAGAGTCCCCTTAATGTGTCGATTCTATTCGCTTCAGCAACTCCGTGATGGCAAGTCCCACATTCTCACCACTCTTCTGGGTAAAGGGGTACTTTGGAATTTCCCAAAGGGCTTATAGTTAACTATTTCATTTTTTAAAAAAATTTAGATTAGCCAATTCTTTTTTCCAATTAAGGGGCAATTTAGCATGTTCAATCCACCTACTCTGCACATTTTTGGTTTGTGGGGGCGAAACCCACACAGACACGGGGAGAATGTGCAAACTCCACACGGACAGTGACCCAGAGCCGGGATCGAACCTGGGACCTCAGCGCCGTGAGGCGGTTGTGCTAACCACTAGGCCACCGTGCTGTCCTTAGTTAACTATTTCATAGCGATGGCCTCTAGTTCTGCTCTTCCCCACAGGAGAGAAAACATTTTTTTCTTTAGCCTCTCTATCAAAAGCTTTCATATCTTTTAAAACCTTTATTAGGTCAACGTTCAGTCTTCCTTATTCAAGAGCGACCCGACCTCTCCATCCTATATATATACATTGCTGGTATCATTGGGGGGAATGTGCAGCAGGTTAGGATAATTGTGAGGAGACCAGGAGGAGTGTGTAACAGGTTAGTATCACTGTCAGAGTGTGTAACAGGTTAGGATCACTGTCAGGAGACCGGGAGGAGTGTGCAACAGGTCAGGATCACTGTGAAGCAGACCGGTAGGAGTGTGCAGCAGGTGAGGATCACTGTGAAGCAGACCGGGAGGAGTGTGCTGCAGGTCAGGATCACTGTGAAGCAGACCGGGAGGAGTGTGCTGCAGGTCTGGATCACTGTGAAGCAGTCCGGGAGGAGTGTGCAGCAGGTCAGGATCACTGTGAAGCAGACCGGTAGGAGTGTGCAGCAGGTCAGGATCACTGTGAAGTAGACCAGAGGAGTGTACAGCAGGTGAGGATCACTGTGAAGCAGACCGGTAGGAGCGTGCAGCAGATGAGGATCACTGTGAAGCAGACTGGGTGGAGTATGCAGCAGATGAGGATCACTGTGAAGCAGACCGGGAGGAGTATGCAGCAGGTCAGGATCGCTGTGAAGCAGACTGGGAGGAGCTTGCAGCAGATGAGGATCACTGTGAAGTAGACCGGGAAGAGTGTGCAGCAGGTCAGGATCACTGTGAAGCAGACTGGGTGGAGTATGCAGCAGGTCAGGATCACTGTGAAGCAGTCCGGGAGGAGTGTGCAGCAGGTCAGGATCACTGTGAAGGAGACCGGGAGGAGTGTGCAGCAGGTCAGGATCGCTGTGAAGCAGACCGGTAGGAGTGTGCAGCAGGTCAGGATCACTGTGAAGCAGACGGGGAAAAGTGTGCAGCAGGTCAGGATCACTGTGAAGCAGTCCGGGAAGAGTGTGCAGCAGGTCAGGATCACTGTGAAGTAGACCGGGAAGAGTGTGCAGCAGGTCAGGATCACTGTGAAACAGTCCGGGAGGAGTGTGCAGCAGGTCAGGATTACTGTGAGGTAGACCGGGAGGAGTGTGCAGCAGGTCAGGATCACTGTGAAGTAGACCAGAGGAGTGTGCAGCAGGTCAGGATCACTGTGAGGTAGACCGGGAAGAGTGTGCAGCAGGTCAGGATCACTGTGAAGGAGACCGGGAAGAGTGTGCAGCAGGTCAGGATCACTGTGAAGGAGACCGGGAGGAGTGTGCAGCAGGTCAAGATCGCTGTGAAGCAGTCCGGGAGGAGTGTGCAGCAGGTCAGGATCACTGTGAAGGAGACCGGGAGGAGTGTGCAGCAGGTCAGGATCGCTGTGAAGCAGTCCGGGAGGAGTGTGCAGCAGGTCAGGATCACTGTGAAGCAGACCGGGAGGAGTGTGCAGCAGGTCAGGATCACTGTGAAGCAGACCGGGAGTAGTGTGCAGCAGGCCAGGATCACTGTGAAGCAGACTGGGTGGAGTATGCAGCAGGTCAGGATCACTGTGAAGCAGACCGGGAAAAGTGTGCAGCAGGTCAGGATCACTGTGAAGCAGACCGGGAAGAGTGTGCAACAGGTCAGGATCACTGTGAAGTAGACCGGGAAGAGTGTGCAGCAGGTCAGGATCACTGTGAAGCAGTCCGGGAGGAGTGTGCAGCAGGTCAGGATCGCTGTGAAGTAGACCAGAGGAGTGTACAGCAGGTGAGGATCACTGTGAAGCAGACCGGGAGGAGTGTGCAGCAGGTGAGGATCACTGTGAAGCAGACCGGTAGGAGCGTGCAGCAGATGAGGATCACTGTGAAGCAGACTGGGTGGAGTATGCAGCAGATGAGGATCACTGTGAAGCAGACCGGGAGGAGTATGCAGCAGATGAGGATCACTGTGAAGCAGACCGGGAGGAGTATGCAGCAGGTCAGGATCACTGTGAAGCAGACTGGGTGGAGTATGCAGCAGGTGAGGATCACTGTGAAGCAGACCGGTAGGAGCGTGCAGCAGATGAGGATCACTGTGAAGCAGACTGGGTGGAGTATGCAGCAGATGAGGATCACTGTGAAGCAGACCGGGAGGAGTATGCAGCAGGTCAGGATCGCTGTGAAGCAGACTGGGAGGAGCTTGCAGCAGATGAGGATCACTGTGAAGTAGACCGGGAAGAGTGTGCAGCAGGTCAGGATCACTGTGAAGCAGACCGGGAGGAGTGTGCAGCAGGTCAGGATCACTGTGAAGTAGACCGGGAGGAGTGTGGAGCAGGTGAGGATCACTGTGAAGTAGACCAGAGGAGCGTGCAGCAGGTCAGGATCACTGTGAAGCAGACTGGGTGGAGTATGCAGCAGGTCAGGATCACTGTGAAGCAGACCGGGAAAAGTGTGCAGCAGGTCAGGATCACTGTGAAGCAGTCCGGGAAGAGTGTGCAGCAGGTCAGGATCACTGTGAAGTAGACCGGGAAGAGTGTGCAGCAGGTCAGGATCACTGTGAAACAGTCCGGGAGGAGTGTGCAGCAGGTCAGGATCACTGTGAAGTAGACCGGGAGGAGTATGCAGCAGGTCAGGATCACTGTGAAGTAGACCAGAGGAGTGTGCAGCAGGTCAGGATTACTGTGAGGTAGACCGGGAAGAGTGTGCAGCAGGTCAGGATCACTGTGAAGGAGACCGGGAGGAGTGTGCAGCAGGTCAGGGTCACTGTGAAGCAGACCGGGAGGAGTGTGCAGCAGGCCAGGATCACTGTGAAGCAGACTGGGTGGAGTATGCAGCAGGTCAGGATCACTGTGAAGCAGACCGGGAAAAGTGTGCAGCAGGTCAGGATCACTGTGAAGCAGACCGGGAAGAGTGTGCAACAGGTCAGGATCACTGTGAAGTAGACCGGGAAGAGTGTGCAGCAGGTCAGGATCACTGTGAAGCAGTCCGGGAGGAGTGTGCAGCAGGTCAGGATCACTGTGAAGTAGACCGGGAAGAGTGTGCAGCAGGTCAGGATCACTGTGAAACAGTCCGGGAGGAGTGTGCAGCAGGTCAGGATCACTGTGAAGGAGACCGGGAAGAGTGTGCAGCAGGTCAGGATCACTGTGAAGCAGTCCGGGAGGAGTGTGCAGCAGGTCAGGATCACTGTGAAGCAGACCGGGAGGAGTGTGCAACAGGTCAGGATCACTGTGAAGTAGACCGGGAAGAGTGTGCAGCAGGTCAGGATCACTGTGAAGCAGTCCGGGAGGAGTGTGCAGCAGGTCAGGATCACTGTGAAGTAGACCGGGAAGAGTGTGCAGCAGGTCAGGATCATTGTGAAGCAGACCGGGAGGAGCGTGCAGCAGGTCAGGATCGCTGTGAAGCAGTCCGGGAGGAGTGTGCAGCAGGTCGGGATCACTATGGGACAGATTGGGAGGAGTGTGCCTCAGGTCAGGATCACTGTGACGCAGACTGGGAGGAGTGTGCAGCAGGTCAGGATCACTGTGAAGTAGACCAGGAGGAGTGTGCAGCAGGTCAGGGCCACAATGAAGTAGACCGGTAGGAGTGTGCAGCAGGTCAGGACCACTATGAAGTAGACCGGGAGGAGTGTGCAGCAGGTCAGCACCACTGTGAAGTAGACCGGGAGGAGTGTGCAGCAGGTCGGGATCACTGTGAAGCAGACCGGGAGGAGTGTGCAGCAGGTCGGGATCACTGTGAAGCAGACCGGGAGGAGTATGCAGCAGGTCGGGATCACTGTGAAGCAGACCGGGAGGAGTGTGCAGCAGGTCGGGATCACTGTGAAGCAGACCGGGAGGAGTGTGCAGCAGGTCAGGATCACTGTGAAGCAGTCCGGGAGGAGTGTGCAGCAGGTCGGGATCACTGTGAAGCAGACCGGGAGGAGTGTGCAGCAGGTCGGGATCACTGTGAAGCAGACCGGGAGGAGTGTGCAGCAGGTCGGGATCATTGTAAAGTAGACCGGGAGGAGTGTGCAGCAGGTCAGCACCACTGTGAAGTAGACCGGGAGGAGTGTGCAGCAGGTCAGGATCACTGTGAATCAGACACTCTGGGCGGGATTCTCCAATAATGGGGCTATGTCCCCACACCGGTGTGAATAGCGGTGCCAACCATTCCGGTGTCAATCGTCCCCGATAATGAGGAATGATCCCCTTCCGAGGGGGCTAGGTTGGCGCCGGCGCGAGTTTGCACATGCGTGCTACGGCTGGCGTGATTCCACACATGCGCGCTGTGATTCCACACAATATGGCGGAGGCCTGGTGCAGAGGATCATAGGCCTCCACGGAACCAGCCCGCCTGCCGATCGGGGCGGGCCAGGCCACCGTTGCGGCCCCCCTGGGGTTCGAACCCCCCTGCCCCCCCCCCTTCCAGGACAGCATCCCCATAGCTTTTGATCCCATTCTCCCCAAGTACCATATCTAGCCACCTCGTGAATATATTCAAAGTTTTAGCATCAACTACTTCCTGTGGTAATGAATTCCACAGGCTCACCACTATTTGGGTGAAGAAATGTCTCCTTTTATCGGGTAAATGGTTTATCCTGAATCCTCAGACTGTGACCCCTGGTCCTGGACACACACATCATTGGTAACATTTTCCCTGCATCTACCCTGTCTAGTCCGTTAGAATTTTATAAGTCTCTATGAGATCCTCCCTCATTCTTCTGAACTCCAGCGAGAACAATCCCAACCTAGTCATTCGCTCAGTGACATACCTGTACCCACCAGCACCCTATTCCAGTGTAATACAGAGAGGCCTGTACCCACCAGCACTGCACCCCAGCGATGAAGTGACAGACCTGTACCCATGAGCACGGTACCCGTGTTATACAGTCACAGACTTGTACCCCAGTTTATATAGTAACAGACCTGCACCTACCAGCACTGTGTCCCAGTGTCAGATAGTAAAAGACCTGTACCCACCGCACTGTATCCCAGTGTTATACAGTGACAGACCTGTACCCACCGCACTGTATCCCAGTATTATAGTGACAGACCTGTACCCACCGCACTGTATCCCAGTATTATAGTGACAGACCTGTACCCACCAGCACTGAATCCCAGTGTTATACAGTGACAGACCTGTACCCACCGCACTGTACCCCAGTGTTATACAGTGACAGACCTGTACCCACCGCACTGTACCCCAGTGTTATACAGTGACAGACCTGTACCCATCAGCACTGTATCCCAGTGTTATAGTGACAGACCTGTACCCACCGCACTGTATCCCAGTATTATAGTGACAGACCTGTACCCACCAGCACTGTACCCCAGTGTTATACAGTGACAGACCTGTCCCCACCCGTACTGTACCCTCGTGTTATACAGTGACAGACCTGTACCAACCAGCACTGTACCAGTGTTATACAGTGACAGACCTGTACCCACCGCACTGTTCCCGTGTTATACAGTGACAGACCTGTACCCACCAGCACTGTATCCCAGTGTTATACAGCGACTGACCTGTACCCACCAGCGCTGTCCCCCAGTGTGATAGTGACAGACCTGTACCCACTAGCACTGGACCCCAGTGTTATACAGTGACAGACCTGTACCCCAGTGTTATACAGTGACAGGCTTGTACCCACCAGCACTGTATCGCAGTGTTACAGTGACAGACATGTACGCCCCAGCACTGTACCGCAGTGTTATACAGTGACAGACCTGTACCCACCAGCACTGTATCCCAGTGTTATACCGTGACAGACCTGTACCCACCAGCACTGTACCGCAGTGTTATAGTGACAGACCTGTACCCACCAGCACTGTACCCCAGTGTTATACAGTGAGACCTGTACCCACCAGCACTGTACCCCAGTGTTATACAGTGAAAGACCTGTACCACCACACTGTATCCCAGTGTTATACAGTGACAGACCTGTACCCACCAGCGCTGTACCCCAGTGTTATACAGTGACAGGCCTGTACCCACCAGCACTGTACCCCAGTGTGATAGTGACAGACCTGTACCCACCAGCACTGTATGCCAGTGTCATACAGTGACAGACCTGTACCCACCAACACTGTACCCCACTATAGTGACAGACCTGTACCCACCAGCACTGTACCCGTCTTATACAGTGAAAGACCTGTACCCACCAGCACTGTATCCCAGTATTATACCGTGACAGACCTGTACCCACCAGCACTGTACCGCAGTGTTATACAGTGACAGACCTGTACCCACCAGCACTGTATCCCAGTGTTACAGTGACAGACCTGTACCCACCAGCACTGTATCCCAGTGGTATTCAATGACAGACCTGTACCCACCAGCACTGTACCCCAGTGTTATACAGTGACAGACCTGTACCCACCAGCACTGTACCCCAGTGTTATACAGTGAGCAACCTGTACTCACCAGCACTGTACCAGTGTTATTCAGTGACAGACCTGTACCCACCAACACTGTACCCCAGTGTTATACAGTGACAGACCTGTACCCACCACACTGTATCCCAATGTTATACAATGACAGACCTGTACCCACCAGCACTGTACCCCAGTGTTATAGTGACAGACCTGTACCCACCACACTGTATCCCAGTGTTATACCGTGACAGACCTGTACCCACCACACTGCATCCCAATGTTATACAGTGACAGACCTGTACCCACCAGCACTGTACCCCAGTGTTATACAGTGACAGACCTGTACCCACCAGCACTGTACCCCAGTGTTATACAGTGACAGACCTGTACCCACCAACACTGTACCCCAGTGTTATACAGTGACAGACCTGTACCCACCACACTGCATCCCAATGTTATACAGTGACAGACCTGTACCCACCACACTGTATCCCAATGTTATACAATGACAGACCTGTACCCACCAGCACTGTATCCGTGTTATACAGTGACATGCCTGTACCCACCACATTGTATCCCAGTGTTATACAGTGACAGACCTGTACCCACCAGCACTGTACCCCAGTGTTATACAATGACAGACCTGTACCCACCGGCACTGTATACGTGTTATACAGTGACAGACCTGTACCCACCACACTGTATCCCAGTGTTATGGTGACAGACCTGTACCCACCAGCATTGTATCCCAGTGTTATACAGTGACAGACCTGTACCCACCAGCACTGTACCCCAGTGTTATACAGTGACAGACCTGTACCCACTTGTACTGTACCCTAGTGTTATACAGTGACAGACCTGTACGCACCAGCACTGTACCAGTGTTATACAGTGACAGACCTGTACCCACCGCACTGTACCCCAGTATTATACAGTGACAGACCTGTACCCACCAGCACTGTTCTCCAGTATTGCAGTGACAGACCTGTACCCACCAGCACTGTATCCCAGTGTTATAGTGACAGACCTGTACCCACCACACTGTATCCTAGTGTTATACAGTGACAGACCTGTACCCACCAGCACTGTACCCCAGTGTTATACAGTGACAAACCTGTACCCACCAGCACTGTATCCGAGTGTTATACAGTGACAGACCGGTACCCATCACACTGTATCCCAGTGTTATACAGTGACAGACCTGTACCCACCAGCACTGTACCCCAGTGTTATACAGTGACAGAGCTGTATCCATCAGCACTGTACCCCAGTGTGATAGTGACAGACCTGTACCCACCAGCACTGCACCCCAGTGTTATACAGTGACAGACTTGAACCGACCAGCACTGTATCGCAGTGTTACAGTGACAGACATGTACCCCCCCAGTCTCTATCAGATCCTCCCTCATTCTTCTGAACTCCAGCGAGAACAATCCCAACCTAGTCAATCGCTCAGTGACATACCTGTACCCACCAGCACCCTATTCCAGTGTAATACAGAGAGGCCTGTACCCATCAGCACTGCACCCCAGCGATGAAGTGACAGACCTGTACCCATGAGCACGGTACCCGTGTTATACAGTCACAGACTTGTACCCCAGTTTATATAGTAACAGACCTGCACCTACCAGCACTGTGTCCCAGTGTCAGATAGTAAAAGACCTGTACCCACCGCACTGTATACCAGTATTATAGTGACAGACCTGTACCCACCAGCACTGAATCCCAGTGTTATACAGTGACAGACCTGTACCCACCAGCACTGTACCCCAGTGTTATACAGTGACAGACCTGTACCCACCAGCACTGTATCCCAGTGTTATACAGTGACAGACCTGTACCCACCAGCACTGAATCCCAGTGTTATAGTGACAGACCTGTACCCACCAGCACTGTACCTGTGTTATACAGTGACAGACCTGTACCCACCGCACTGTATCCCAATATTATAGTGACAGACCTGTACCCAGAGGCACTGTATCCCAGTGTTATGCAGTGACAGATCTGTACCCACCAGCACTGTATCCCAGTGTTATACAGTGACAGACCTGTACCCACCAGCACTGTATCCCAGTGTTATAGTGACAGACCTGTACCCGCCGCACTGTATCCCAGTGTTATACAGTGACAGACCTGTATCCACCAGCACTGTACCCCAATGTTATACAGTGACAGACCTGTACCCACCAGCACTGTACCCCAATGTTATACAGTGACAGACCTGTACCCACCAGCACTGTACCTCAGTGTTATACAGTAACAGACCTGTACCCACCAGCACTGTACCCCAGTGTGATAGTGACAGACCTGTACCCACCAGCACTGTACCCCAGTGTTATACAGTGAGACCTGTACCCACCAGCACTGTACCCCAGTGTTATACAGTGAAAGACCTGTACCACCACACTGTATCCCAGTGTTATACAGTGACAGACCTGTACCCACCGCACTGTACCCCAGTGTTATACAGTGAAAGACCTGTACCACCACACTGTATCCCAGTGTTATACAGTGACAGGCCTGTACCCACCAGCACTGTACCCCAGTGTGATAGTGACAGACCTGTACCCACCAGCACTGTATGCCAGTGTCATACAGTGACAGACCTGTACCCACCAACACTGTACCCCACTATAGTGACAGACCTGTACCCACCAGCACTGTACCCGTCTTATACAGTGAAAGACCTGTACCCACCAGCACTGTATCCCAGTATTATACCGTGACAGACCTGTACCCACCAGCACTGTACCGCAGTGTTATACAGTGACAGACCTGTACCCACCAGCACTGTATCCCAGTGTTACAGTGACAGACCTGTACCCACCAGCACTGTATCCCAGTGGTATTCAATGACAGACCTGTACCCACCAGCACTGTACCCCAGTGTTATACAGTGACAGACCTGTACCCACCAGCACTGTACCCCAGTGTTATACAGTGAGCAACCTGTACTCACCAGCACTGTACCAGTGTTATTCAGTGACAGACCTGTACCCACCAACACTGTACCCCAGTGTTATACAGTGACAGACCTGTACCCACCACACTGTATCCCAATGTTATACAATGACAGACCTGTACCCACCAGCACTGTACCCCAGTGTTATAGTGACAGACCTGTACCCACCACACTGTATCCCAGTGTTATACCGTGACAGACCTGTACCCACCACACTGCATCCCAATGTTATACAGTGACAGACCTGTACCCACCAGCACTGTACCCCAGTGTTATACAGTGACAGACCTGTACCCACCAGCACTGTACCCCAGTGTTATACAGTGACAGACCTGTACCCACCAACACTGTACCCCAGTGTTATACAGTGACAGACCTGTACCCACCACACTGCATCCCAATGTTATACAGTGACAGACCTGTACCCACCACACTGTATCCCAATGTTATACAATGACAGACCTGTACCCACCAGCACTCTATCCGTGTTATACAGTGACAGGCCTGTACCCACCACATTGTATCCCAGTGTTATACAGTGACAGACCTGTACCCACCAGCACTGTACCCCAGTGTTATACAATGACAGACCTGTACCCACCGGCACTGTATACGTGTTATACAGTGACAGACCTGTACCCACCACACTGTATCCCAGTGTTATGGTGACAGACCTGTACCCACCAGCATTGTATCCCAGTGTTATACAGTGACAGACCTGTACCCACCAGCACTGTACCCCAGTGTTATACAGTGACAGACCTGTACCCACTTGTACTGTACCCTAGTGTTATACAGTGACAGACCTGTACGCACCAGCACTGTACCAGTGTTATACAGTGACAGACCTGTACCCACCGCACTGTACCCCAGTATTATACAGTGACAGACCTGTACCCACCAGCACTGTTCTCCAGTATTGCAGTGACAGACCTGTACCCACCAGCACTGTATCCCAGTGTGATAGTGACAGACCTGTACCCACCACACTGTATCCTAGTGTTATACAGTGACAGACCTGTACCCACCAGCACTGTACCCCAGTGTTATACAGTGACAAACCTGTACCCACCAGCACTGTATCCGAGTGTTATACAGTGACAGACCGGTACCCATCACACTGTATCCCAGTGTTATACAGTGACAGACCTGTACCCACCAGCACTGTACCCCAGTGTTATACAGTGACAGAGCTGTATCCATCAGCACTGTACCCCAGTGTGATAGTGACAGACCTGTACCCACCAGCACTGCACCCCAGTGTTATACAGTGACAGACTTGAACCGACCAGCACTGTATCGCAGTGTTACAGTGACAGACATGTACCCCCCCAGTCTCTATCAGATCCTCCCTCATTCTTCTGAACTCCAGCGAGAACAATCCCAACCTAGTCAATCGCTCAGTGACATACCTGTACCCACCAGCACCCTATTCCAGTGTAATACAGAGAGGCCTGTACCCATCAGCACTGCACCCCAGCGATGAAGTGACAGACCTGTACCCATGAGCACGGTACCCGTGTTATACAGTCACAGACTTGTACCCCAGTTTATATAGTAACAGACCTGCACCTACCAGCACTGTGTCCCAGTGTCAGATAGTAAAAGACCTGTACCCACCGCACTGTATACCAGTATTATAGTGACAGACCTGTACCCACCAGCACTGAATCCCAGTGTTATACAGTGACAGACCTGTACCCACCAGCACTGTACCCCAGTGTTATACAGTGACAGACCTGTACCCACCAGCACTGTACCTGTGTTATACAGTGACAGACCTGTACCCACCGCACTGTATCCCAATATTATAGTGACAGACCTGTACCCAGAGGCACTGTATCCCAGTGTTATGCAGTGACAGACCTGTACCCACCAGCACTGTATCCCAGTGTTATACAGTGACAGACCTGTACCCACCAGCACTGTATCCCAGTGTTATAGTGACAGACCTGTACCCGCCGCACTGTATCCCAGTGTTATACAGTGACAGACCTGTATCCACCAGCACTGTACCCCAATGTTATACAGTGACAGACCTGTACCCACCAGCACTGTACCCCAATGTTATACAGTGACAGACCTGTACCCACCAGCACTGTACCCCAGTGTTATACAGTAACAGACCTGTACCCACCAGCACTGTACCCCAGTGTGATAGTGACAGACCTGTACCCACCAGCACTGTACCCCAGTGTTATACAGTGAGACCTGTACCCACCAGCACTGTACCCCAGTGTTATACAGTGAAAGACCTGTACCACCACACTGTATCCCAGTGTTATACAGTGACAGACCTGTACCCACCAGCGCTGTACCCCAGTGTTATACAGTGACAGGCCTGTACCCACCAGCACTGTACCCCAGTGTGATAGTGACAGACCTGTACCCACCAGCACTGTATGCCAGTGTCATACAGTGACAGACCTGTACCCACCAACACTGTACCCCACTATAGTGACAGACCTGTACCCACCAGCACTGTATCCCAGTGTTATACAGTGACCGACCTGTACCCACCAGCACTGTACCCCACTGTTATACAGTGACAGACCTGTACCCACCGCACTGTACCCCAGTGTTATACAGTGACAGACCTGTACCCACCAGCACTGTATCCCAGTGTTATACAGTGACAGACCTGTACCCACCAGCACTGTATCCCAGTGTTATAGTGACAGACCTGTACCCGCCGCACTGTATCCCAGTGTTATACAGTGACAGACCTGTATCCACCAGCACTGTACCCCAATGTTATACAGTGACAGACCTGTACCCACCAGCACTGTACCCCAATGTTATACAGTGACAGACCTGTACCCACCAGCACTGTACCCCAGTGTTATACAGTAACAGACCTGTACCCACCAGCACTGTACCCCAGTGTGATAGTGACAGACCTGTACCCACCAGCACTGTACCCCAGTGTTATACAGTGAGACCTGTACCCACCAGCACTGTACCCCAGTGTTATACAGTGAAAGACCTGTACCACCACACTGTATCCCAGTGTTATACAGTGACAGACCTGTACCCACCAGCGCTGTACCCCAGTGTTATACAGTGACAGGCCTGTACCCACCAGCACTGTACCCCAGTGTGATAGTGACAGACCTGTACCCACCAGCACTGTATGCCAGTGTCATACAGTGACAGACCTGTACCCACCAACACTGTACCCCACTATAGTGACAGACCTGTACCCACCAGCACTGTATCCCAGTGTTATACAGTGACCGACCTGTACCCACCAGCACTGTACCCCACTGTTATACAGTGACAGCCCTGGACCCACCAACACTGTATCCCAGTGTTATACAGTGACAGACCTGTACCTGAGTGTCACAAGGTGACAGACCTGTAACCATTGGTATTTCACCGCAGAAATCCTAGCGCACACTCCAGACCCAATCTTTGTTTGAATGGACACAGTCCATTTGCAATTTATTATCATTTAAGTGGACACATTGTGTACATTAAATCCATAGGCGTCACAGTGCTATTGGAGGCCATGCCTCCTGTCACCAGGTTTGCGCGACTGTTTTGTAACCCTCAGAACATTATGGCAGGGTTCATGAACACACACGCCTCACTCGAGCCCATCCCACAGCACCCAGACAATTGAATAACTTCAGGAGCGGGCAAACGACAGTCAGCCCCTTCATCAAACCCAGAGTCACGACACGCCCATTTCTCAGTTCAGTGAAGTCTTTGCTTTTGAGTCTCAGTTACAAGTTGACTATATTCAAACAGTGGAGGTCGAAGGGTGCAGGAATCCCAATGTCGCGTGGTTAAAATCCAGCCGTGTGCGTGATGTTCATTTTGGTGACTTGCTGCCAGGCTGTGCCCTCCATTCCCCACTCGAGGTCACCTGCATCAGATGTCACAGTCCAGTCCCGGCAGGCACCCATCTGTTCCATTCTCTTCTACCCTACCCAGGGCCTTTGAGCAAAAGGAGGGTAGACTTGCATTCATACATCGTCTTTCATGACCAACAGACGCCTCGAAGCGTTGAACTTCAGGCAATTAAGCACTTTTTTAAAAACTCTTGGGAAGTTGTAGTCACTGTTGGAATGTGAGAAATGCAACGGACAAGTTGTGCACAGCACGATCCAAAACAAAATAAAAAGCCAGTCAGGAACAGAATAATTTTCCTTCATGATGCCTGACGGATCAGTGTTGGTCCCAGGAGCCAGACAAAGGACTTCCCAGGTCTTCTCTGAAGTAGCAGTCGGCGCGGTGAAAACATCGACGTCCCACTTGAGAGGGCGGGTGAAGGTGTCCTCTGTGTAGCATCTTATCCGAACTGGTCCACCTCTATAAGTACAACGCTCCCTCAGTAGCTCACAGGAAGCATCGGCCTCAGGTTTTGTGGGACTTAAATCTACGGTCTTATGACTCAGAGAGAGAGAGTGCTGCCTACAGAACAACGGCTGACACTTTCTAACAGGAACGGCTCCCTTTTCCACCAGACTACTTTCTCCCACCCGTCCCCATACCCCCTCCCGACCCATCCCCGTCCCTCACACAGGCAGGGTCTTGCTGACAGTGCGCTTGAAGGCTGAGGTGAAGAGGCTGCTGATGAAGCGGAGCCCGGTTGTGCCCCCGGGAATGGAGCTGACCACGTAGCCAGCCAAGGTAAGGAGCTGGAAGGTGGCAGCCACGGCAGTCAGGGCTGTGCTCTGCAGCGCCAGGGCGCTGTACAAGGTGGCAAAGAGGGAGCCCAGGTAGGCAGCGGTGAAGGGCAACTGGTCACGGGAGAGAAGCTGGCGAACTTGGTTCCAGGGCCCACGGAGCAGAGCCAGGCCGGCCAGCACGAAGAGGCTGCCCAGTGTGAAGAGCAAGGCGAACTTGCGGGCCTTCAGCAGTATGAAGGGGGCGTAGACGGCCGACAGGCTGAAGCACAGCAGCCCCATTGCCAGGCACAAACCAAAAGCTGTCAGCCGCTGGCGGCGGGACAGGACAGACAGGCAGGGGTCCGGATCCGTTGACCAGAAGCCCCCCGACTGGGGGCCGGAGCCCTGGCTCGGTACCGTCTTGTTGTTCCGCCCGGAGAATGGACTCATCCGGCTCATCCAGCCAGACACAGCCCGGATGGGAGCGGGGGAGTCGCCGTCTGGAGCGAGGAGTGGCTCACTGTCACCCCCATCCCTAGTCTGCCCGCCTCGTGACTGCGACAGATACTCCTGCAGTTGTCGGTTCAGATCGGTCATGTTCGGCCACTGCTCTCAGCGAAGCAAGGGACTACCTTTCTTCCAACCACTGTTCGTAAAGTCCCACGGAGGAGGGCGAGAGGATACTCGCCTGCCCCTCTTAAAGCACCAATAGAAACTGGACAGCTGTAGAATTAAACTGGTGGGAACAGTCAGGGCAAGGAGCAATCACTGGAGCTGGCACAAAGTCAATGGTCCAAGGGTTAGAGCTGTTTCAGATGATCAACAGATAGTTCCTCTCACTGCTGCTTTCAAAGGCTCAAATATACTTTTTTGTTTAAATGGACCCAAGTAAGTTGCTGCTGGAGTCTCTCCTCCTGGACTATCAGTGAAGGGTCCCTCCTCCTGGGCTGTCCTTTTGCGACCCTCTCATCCAGGACTGTCCCTTTAAGAGCCTCTCCCTCCTGGACGGTCCCTTTAAGATCCTCTCTCTCGCGGGTCCGCCTTGAAGGCGCCGCCGCTCTCGGAGGCGCAATCAGATCCGGACCGTCTCCTTCCTCCTCTCTCTCTTTCCCTCTCTCTCTCTCTCTCGGAATCCGGATATTTAATTCTTTTCTAGGTTTTGTTCTGCCGCCCGCGGCCGCGACTCCTCAAAATGGCCGCCCCCAGCCTCGCTCAATCGATCCCCGTCACTCGGATGGCGCCAGGCAAGATGAATCGATGGCTGGGCGGGCTCAGGTCGCCAGGGCAACCGTCAATCAGCAGCCAGAGGCCACGCCCCCTCTCCTCCCCTCAGAATCCAAGCTGAGCAGTCCCAAGAGGAGGGTAGGGGTGAGGCTGACGATGGCTGGGCGGGATCAGGTCGCCAGGGCAACCGTCAATCAGCAGCCAGAGGCCCCGCCCCCTCCTCACTCTCCAAGCAGCAGGCCCGGGGGGGAGGGGTGACACTTCCATTCATACAGCACTTTTCAGTGGATATCTATATAGCAAGATACTATGGATGCTGGATATTTGAAATAGAAGCAGAAACCTGCTGACTTTATCCAGCATTTTCTGCTTTTATCATATATATATTTGATGGGGATGTTCCAATTTATTTTTTTTAATTTAGAGTGCCCAATTCATTTTTTTCCAATTAAGGGGCAATTTTTTTTTTGGAAATTTTTTTATTGGCTTTTCTCATATTTGTTGCTTATATACATTTGTTGCTTTATTTTACAGAGAGGTTTGTTTTGTCCTTCATTTGACTAACTGTACGTACATTTTTCTGCCCTCTGGGTCGGTCTGTGATATCCCCCCTTCCTCCCCCTCCCCCCCCCCCCCCATTGGTTTCCTTCTTTCCTCTTCTCTTGTGGTTTCCCCATTTCCCCCCCTCCCCCGGGTTGCGCAGTCCTTTGGTTCTTCATTCCCCCCCCTCCCCCCTGACTTACTCCTCGTTGCTGGCCTCGAACAGGTTCTGGAACAGGCCGATGAACTGCCCCCAAGTATCCAGGAAGCCTTCGACCCTCGGATGGCGTACTTAATCTTCTCCAGATGGAGAAATTCCGAGAGGTCAGCGAGCCGGTCTGCAGGTGGTGCTGCCGATCGCCAGCCGAGCAGGATTCTCTGGCGTGCGATTAGGGAAGCGAAAGCGATAGCGTTGGCCCCCTTCCCCATGTGTAGCTCTGGCTGCTCCGATACCCCGAAGATTGCTACTATTGGGCATGGCTTCACCCTCACCCCCACAACCTTGGACATTGCCTCGGAGAAGGCTGTCCAGAACCCAGCAAACTTGGGGCAAGCCCAGAACATGTGGGTGTGATTGGCTGGGCCCCTCTGGCACCGCTCACATTTGTCCCCCACCCCCGGGAAGAACCTGCTCATTCGGGTTCTGGTCAGGTGCGCTCTGTGCACCACTTTGAGCTGCATTAGGCTGAGCCTTGTGCAGGAGGAGCTGAAGCACACCCTGCTCAGTGCTTTGCTCCAGTGTCCCCACCCTACCTCTGACCCCAGTTCATCCTCCCATTTTTGTCTGGTCTCGTCCAGTGGTGTTCGGGCTCTGTCCAGTAGCTGTCCGTATATTCTCCCACATAGCCCCCCCCCCTACAGTTTGTGCCTATCAGGTCCTCTAGTAGTGTGCTTTCTGGGGCCCCGGGGTACCCTACTGTCTCTTTGCGGAAGAAGTGCTTTATTTGGAGGTGTCTCAATTCCTGTCCTTTTGCTAGTTTCCACTTCCTTGTCAGTGTCGCCAGTCTGCGCCCATATAGAAGTCCCCGACTGTCAGTGTGCTCCCGTCCCGCCTCCATCTTTTGAAGGTGGTATCCAGCATGGCTGGGGGGAATCTGTGATTGCCGTAGATGGGGGCCATGGGTGACATTTTGGTTATCCCGAAATGCTCTCTCAACTGGGTCCACGTTCTCAGCGTGGCCGCTACCACTGGGCTTGTTGTGTATCTTGTTGAGGAGGATGGGAGTGCTGCTGTGGCCAGGGCCCGGAGGGTTGTACCTTCACAGGATGCCTCCTCCATTTGTACCCAATCTGTGTCGGGTCTAGTACCCATCCTCTCACTCTCTGCCGTTGCTGCCGAGAGGTAGTATTGTAGGTTCGACAGAGCCAAGCTTCCTCTGACTTTCCCTCTTTGTAGTGTCAGTTTGGGAATTCTCAGGTTCCTGCCCCGCCCCACACACAAACGCCATGATTAGCCTGTCTATGTTTTGGAAAAAGGCCTCGGGGATGAAGATCGGGATGGATCTAAACAGGAAGAGGAACCTTGGCAGTATGTTCATCTTGATCGTCTGCACTCATCCCGCCAGGGAGAGTGGGAGTGAGCCCCACCGTTGAAGGCCTTTTCTTACTTCCTCCACCTGGCTGGTCAGGTTCCACTTGTGGATCTGTGTCCAGTCTCTGGCTATTTGGATCCCCAGGTAACGGAATCTGTTCTGGGCCGTTTAGAACGGGAACCCCTTCAGTTCTGTCCCTCCCCCTTTTGGGTTAACTAGGAATGTCTCGCTTTTTGCCCAGGTTACGTTTGTAGCCCGAGAAGGTTCCAAACTCTTTCAGTGTTTGCAGTATTGCCTTCAGTCCCTCCTGTGGCTTCGAGACATAGAGGAGCAAGCCATCTGCATAGTGTGAGACTCTGTGCTCTCTGTCTCCTCTCCGGATTCCCTTCCAGCTTTTCGCGTCCTGCAGGGCTATCGCCAGGGCTTCGATCGCTCGTGCGAACAAGATTGGGGACAAGGGGCGGATCTGTCTTGTTCTTCTCTGTGGCTGGAAGTATTCAGAGCTGGCAGTGTTAGTTTGGACACTCGATTTGGGAGCATTGTACAGGAGCCTCACCCAGGCGGTGAATCCCACTCCTAGCCCAAACCGTTCCAGTACCTCAAGGAGGTAATTCCATTCGACTCTGTCGAAGGCCTTTTCTGTGTCCAGGGAGATGATCACATTCAGCAGCCGCCTGATGTTCGCTGTGAGCTGCCTACCCTTCACAAAGCCCGTTTGGTCCTCTGCGACCACCTCTGCTACACAGCCCTCCAGCCTATTGGCCAGGACCTTTGCGAGTATTTTCACATCCACGTTCAGCAGTGAAATGGGTCTGTATGATCCACATTCCGTCAGGTCTTTATGTTTTTTTGGGTATTAGTGAGATTGTGGCCTGCGCTAGCGTGGGGGGCAGGGTGCCCCCTGCCAATGAGTCTGCGAACATGGCCCTTAGGTGTGGGGCCAGGACTGGTGTGAATTTTTTGTAGAAGTCCACAGGAACCCGTCGGGTCCCGGTGCCTTCCCCGCCTGCATGGAGCTGATGCTCTCCATGATTTCTCCCAGATTAAGGGGCAATTTAGCGTGGCCAATCCACCTACCCTGCACATCTTTGGGCTGTGGGGGCGAAACCCACATAAACATGGGGAGAATGTGCAAACTCCACACGGACAGCGACCCAGAGCCGGGATCGAACCTGGGACCTCGGCGCCGTGAGGCAGCAGGGCTCAACCCACTGCGCCACCGTGCTGCCCCGATGTTCAAATTCATGAGGGGGTTGGACAGTAGAGTAGATCGGGAGAAACTGTTCCCCCAGGTGAAAGGATGGGGAACGAGAGGGCAACAGATTTAAAGTGAGGGAAAAAAACCTTTCCACACGGCGAGTAGTTTGGGTCTGGAATGCACGGCCTGGGAGTGTGGAAGACGCAAGTTCATTCAAGAGGGCAGTGGATAATTACTGGAACAGAAACAGTGTGCAGGGGAGGGGATGGTGGGCTACGGGGAGGGGGAGAAAGGGCAGGGGAATTGTATAACGTCGTGAAGCTCGCTTGGAGAGCCGGTGCAGACATGATGGGCCAAATGGCCCTGCTGCACCGCGTCGATTCTGTCGTTCTGACTTGCATATCCATAGGATCCATAGAATCCCGACAGTGCAAAAGGAGGCCTTTCAGCCCATCTGACTTTCACTGAGCCTGTGGAACACCACCCCACCTAGGCCCACTTGCCCATCCCAACACTGTAACCTCATCTAACCTGCAGATCGCTGGACATCAAGGGACAATTTTAGCATGGCCAATCCACCTAACATGCACACATATATCTCTCTTTAATTTACTAAGAAACCTCCAAAACCTTCCAGTCACTCTTGTGTTGTAACAATAATAATCTTTATTGTCACAAGCAGGCTTACATTAACACTGCAATGAAGTTACTGTGAAAAGCCCCTAGTCGCCACATTCTGGCTCCTGTTCGGGTACGCGGAGGGAGAATTCAGAGTGTCCAATTCACCTCACAGCAAGTGCGACGGCCAATTCACGCACTGCCAGCTCCCACAAACGGCAATGTGGTAATAAATAGCAGCACAGAGACACAGTGGTTAGCACTGCTGCCTCACAGAGCCAGAGACCCAGGTTCAATTCCAGGCTTTGTGTGCATTTTGCACTTTCTCCCCGTGTCTGCGTGGGTTTCCTCCGGGTGCTCCGGTTTCCTCCCACAGTCAAAAGATGCGCTGGTTAGGTGGATTGGCCATGCTAAATTGCCCCTTAGTATCCAGGGGTGTGCAGGTCAGATTATGGGGATAGGGCGGGGGGTGCTCTTTTGGAGAGTCGGTGCAGACTCGATGGGCCGAATAGCCTCCTTTTGCACTGTAGGGATTCCATAATCCGAGTCATGGAATTGAAACGGAGCAGAAGGAGCTCCATTCGGATCATGCTAACAATCGGGCAATCTTTTATATCTCTGTAATGTTTGGCTTGAAGGATTCATGTTGGCCCGGGCACCAGAGATAACTTCCCAGATCGTCTTCAGAATACCGTAGTATTCTGGAACTTGGGAACATCCCATGCCGCATTTGTGAACGAAGAGGGACATGCTCCCGCCTGGCTGCATTGGGGGTGTTTCCTGGAACGGCTCGCTGACCTATTGCCAGAGGCGAGATCTCGAGGGGTGCTGCTGGATGCCCATCAAGCATGGCCGTGACTCGGAGACTCTCCCACTCTTACCATCTGGCTGCCGTTGGCCAGCGTATTGGGAGGATTTACAGGTTGACCACATCAGCCGCATCATGATCATGTCTTCCTGGGGCATCGAGCCCCCAGGCCTGCCCCCACCTGAAGCAAAGTTGATGTGGAACTGAATCGACCACGCCAGCCCGCCCCGCGGCCACGACGGTGGGCTAGACGGTCTTGTCAGTGGGACTTGCGCCCCTCACTGGGGAGGCTGCCCCGGCCTCGGGAGCAGTCGGCCAGCCCATTCCCTCAGTTTGCTCGAGCCGAGTGGCTTGCCCGGCCATTTCAGAGGGCAGTCAGGAGATAACCGCAATGGCGTGGGCCAAACCGAGTAAGGAGGGCAGACCCCCTTTCCCGAAAGGGGACAGTCGTGAATCATAGATTACATAGAATTTACAGTGCAGAAGGAGGCCATTCGGCCCATCGAGTCTGCACCGGCTCTTGGAAAGAGCACCCTACCCCCTATCCAAGGTCAACACCTCCACCCTATCCCCATTACCCAGTAACCCCACCCAACACTAAGGGCAATTTATCATGGCCAATCCACCTAACCCGCACATCTTTGGACTGTGGGAGGAAACCGGAGCACCCGGAGGAAACCCACGCACACACGGGGAGGACGTGCAGACTCCGCACAGACAGTGACCCAAGCCGGAATTGAACCTGGGACCCTGGAGCTGTGAAGCGATTGTGCTATCCACAAGGCTACCGTGCTGTTCCGACCGTGGGCCATGGTTGCCATGGCCGCCACCGTGACGGAGACTAGCTGTGGGTGCTGATTTAATTGAATTTAAATTCCACCAGCTGCCGTGCTGGGATTCGAACCCGCGTCCCCCAGAGCATCGGCCTGGGCCCCTCTGGATTACTTCTCCAATGGCAACACCATCATGCCGCCTTTAATCACCATGGCAACCGCCTACTGACTATGCGGATCAAAGAGGCTTTGAAAGTTCAGCAGGATATTGTGGCGATAAGGACACCGATGCACGTGTTTTAAATAATTTTGAACATGTAGTTTTCTTTAATTAACGAAGGAACCGCGAACTGGTCACAAAAGTCACGAGCAACTAGTTACATGTATATTTTAATCGTCATTGTTCAGAATTTAGAATGGGAGATTGGGGCTCTGAATAAATCTGCTTTTTTCTTTGTGTATCGCCTGCCATGGCTTCTCTTCCCACTCACATCGTTACCGCTGAAGTCACCTAAGATTCTACTCCACACCCCCCCCCCCCCCCCCTCCTATTTCTCATCCGCACACTGCCCCTCAGCGAGGTCATCCGAAAGCATGTCACACGGACATGAGGAATGGTTGAGGACTCTGGGTCTGTATTCGATGGAGTTTAGAAGGTTGAGGGGGTATCTCACTGAAACCTACAGGATACTGCGAGGCCCGGATAGAGTGGACGTGGAGAAGATGTTTCCACTTGTAGGAAATACTAGAAGCCGAGGACACAGCCTCGGACTGAAGGGACGATCCTTTAAAACTGAGATGAGGAGGAATTTCTTCAGCTAGAGGGTGGTGAATCTGTGGAACTCTTTGTCGCTGAAGGCTGTGGAGGCCAAATCACTGAGTGATTTTAAGACAGAGAAAGATAGGTTTTTGATTAATAAGAGGGTCAGGGGTTATGGGGAGAAGGCAGGAGAATGGGGTTGAGAAACATATCAGCCATGATTGAATGGTGAAGCAGACAGAATGGGCAGAATGGCCTAATTCTGCTCCTATATCTGATGGTCTTACGGTCTAACACTGACAAGTCCACCTCGCTGCCATCTATCCCGTCCAGTCCCTAATACCGACTCTAATTCATTTTGATTTGATTTCTTGTCACGTGTACCGAGGTACAGTGAAAAAGTATTGTTCTGCGTACAGTCCAGACAGATTGCTCCATTCATGAAAAAACCTGGAGGGGGCTGGGTTTTCTCACCTCATCACTGACCTCATTCCACCCTCCGTAACGTTGCCCAGCTCCCCCCCCCCCCCCCCCCGCCTCAGTTGTTCGCCTGCCGAAACCCTCATCCGTGCCTCCCCTCGGGGATGTGTCTGCACGCATGTGTGGTAATGTCACTGGACTAGTAATCCAGCGGCCCAGCCCAATGCCGTGGGTTCAAATCTCACCATCGGCAGCCGGTGGAACTTAAATTTAATTGACAGAAAGCACTGGAATTGAAAACTGGTTTCCGTAAATAGTGACAGGGAAACGACCATCGGCTGTTTGTTGAAAACCCGTCTGGTTCATTAATGTCCCCTTTCGGAAAGAAAACTTGCCGTCCTCACCCGGTTCGGCCTACGTGTGGCCCCCAGACCCACAATAAAGTGGCTGTCTCCTAAAGGGCCTCTCTGAAATGACCCCAGCGACCACTCAGTCCAAGGGCAATGGGGGATGGGCAACAAATGCTGGCATTGCTGTCACTCACATCCCCAGGAAATAATACATTTAGAAAAGGGTTACCCCTTAGACGGGTGATGTTCAGCTCTATTGATCAAGCTGCACCAGGTGACCCATTCTTTAACATATCAAGGACCTTTCCTTTGGAATGGACGATTGAAGATAGTGCCGAACTGCACCGGTTCAATGCCGACTTCATGCTTTGCAATGTGAAAACGTTGAGCGGAAAGTTGAACAAGACAATTTCTCAGCACCTTGTGCTTTCCCAGGGCCCTTCCTTGCCCAATTGGATGATTTTTGAACATTTTTGTCACTGCTCGTTGCCACCTGTCTGCAATAATGACACTTCTGATCAACGGGGGGGTTTAAACTAATTCAGCAGGGGGATGGGAACCTAAATTGTAGTCCCAGTGAACAGGATGTTGAGAGTAGTGAGGTCAGGGATAGGGTTAAAAGTTCGAAAGAGGGCACCGGCAAGCAGGACGCTGGTTTAAAGTGAGTCTACTTCAACGCCAGGAGCATCCGGAATAAGGTGGGTGAGCTTGCAGCATGGGTTGGTACCTGGGATCTCGATGTTGTGGCGATTTCGGAGACATGGGTAGAGCAGGGACAGGAATGGTTGTTGCAGGTTCCAGGATTTAGATGTTTCTGTAAGAACAGAGAAGATGGTAAAAGAGGGGGGGGGGGTGTGGCATTGTTAATCAAGGAAAGCATTACGGCGGTAGAAAGGACGTTTGAGGACTTGTCTACTGAGGTAGTATGGGCCGAGGTTAGGAACAGGAGAGGAGAGGTCACCCTGTTGGGAGTTGTCTATAGACCTCCGAATAGTTCCAGAGATGTAGAGGAAAGGATTGCAAAGATGATTCTCGACAGGAGCGAGAGTAACAGGGTAGTTATTATGGGGGACTTTAACTTTCCAAATATTGACTGGAAATACTATAGTTCGAGTACTATAGATGGGTCAGTTTTTGTGCAGTGTGTGCAGGAGGGTTTTCTGACACAGTATGTAGACAGGCCAACAAGGGGCGAGGCCACATTGGATTTGGTACTGGGTAATGAACCCGGCCAGGTGTTAGATTTAGATGTAGGTGAGCACTTTGGTGATAGTGATCACAATTCGGTTATGTTTACTTTAGCAATGGGCAGGGATAGGTATATACCGCAAGGCAAGAATTATAGCTGGGGGAAAGGCAATTATGATGCTATTCGGCAAGATTTAGGATGTATAGGATGGGGAAGCAAACTGCAGGGGATGGGTACAATCGAAATGTGGAGCTTTTTCAATCAACAGCTACTGCGTGTCCTTGATAAGTTTGTACCTGTCAGGCAGGGAGGAAGTTGTCGAGCAAGGGAACCGTGGTTTACTAAGGAAGTTGAAGCACTTGTCAAGAGGAAGAAGAAGGCTTATGTTAGGATGAGGCATGAAGGCTCAGTTAGGGCACTTGAGAGTTACAAGTTAGCCAGGAAGGACTTAAAGGGAGAGTTAAGAAGAGCGAGGAGAGGACACGAAAAGTCGTTGGAAGATAGGATCAAGGAAAACCCTAAGGCTTTCTATAGGTATATCAGGAACAAAAGAATGACTAGAGTAAGATTAGGGCCAATCAAGGATAGTAGTGGAAAGTTGTGTGTGGAATCAGAGGAGATAGGGGAAGCGTTAAATGGATATTTTTCGTCAGTGTTTACACTGGAGAAAGACAATGTTGTCGAGGAGAATACTCAGGTTCAGTCGACCAGGCTGGATGGAATTGAGGTTCACAAGGAGGAGGCGTTAGCAATTTTGGAAAGTGTAAAAATAGATAAGTCCCCTGGGCCAGATGGGATTTATCCTAGGATTCTCTGGGAAGCCAGGGAGGAGATTGCAGAGCCTTTGTCCTTGATCTTTATGTCGTCTTTGTCGACAGGAATAGTGCCGGAAGACTGGAGGATAGCAAATGTTGTCGCCTTGTTCAAGAAGGGGAGTAGAGACAACCCTGGTAATTATAGACCTGTGAGCCTTACTTCGGTTGTGGGTAAAATGTTGGAAATGGTTATAAGAGATAGGGTTTATAATCATCTTGAAAAGAACAAGTTGATTAACGATAGTCAACACGGTTTTGTGAAGAGTAGGTCATGCCTCACAAACCTTATCGAGTTCTTTGAGAAGGTGACCAAACAGGTGGATGAGGGTAAAGCGGTTGATGTGGTGTATATGGATTTCAGTAAGGCGTTTGATAAGGTTCCACACGGTAGACTATTGCAGAAAATAAGGAAGTATGGGATTGAAGGTGATTTAGCGGTTTGGATCAGTAATTGGCTAGCTGAAAGAAGACAGAGTGTGGTGGTTGATGGCAAATGTTCATCCTGGAGTTCAGTTACTAGTGGTGTACCGCAAGGATCTGTTTTGGGGCCACTGCTGTTTGTCATTTTTATAAATGACCTGGAAGAGGGTGTAGAAGGATGGGTTAGTAAATTTGCAGATGACACGAAGGTCGGTGGAGTTGTGGATAGTGCTGAAGGATGTTATAGGATACAGAGGGACATAGATAAGCTGCAGAGCTGGGCTGAGAGGTGGCAGATAGAGTTTAATGCGGAAAAGTGTGAGATGGTTCACTTTGGAAGGAGTAACAGGAATGCAGAGTACTGGGCTAATGGCAAGATTCTTGGTAGTGTAGATGAACAGAGAGATCTCGGCATCCAGGTACATAAATCCCTGAAAGTTGCCACCCAGGTTAATAGGGCTGTTAAGAAGGCATATGGTGTGCTAGCCTTTATCAGTAGGGGGATTGAGTTTCGGAGCCACAAGGTCATGCTGCAGCTGTACATAACTCTGGTGCGGCCGCTCCTGGAGTACTGCGTGCAGTTCTGGTCACCACATTATAGGAAGGATGTGGAAGCTTTGGAAAGGGTTCAGAGGAGATTTACTAGGATGTTGCCTGGTATGGAAGGAAGGTCTTAGGAGGAAAGGCTCAGGGACTTGAGGTTATTTTCGTTAGAGAGGAGAAGGCTGACTTAATAGAGACATATAAGATAGTCAGAGGGTTAGATAGGGTGGACAGTGAGAGTCTCTTTCCTCGGATGGTGATGACCAACACGAGGGGACATGGCTTTAAATTGAGGGGTAGTAGATATAGGACAGATGTCAGAGGCAGTTTCTTTACTCAGAGAGTAGTAGGGGTGTGGAACGCCCTGCCTGCAACAGTAGTAGACTCGCCAACTTTAAGGGCATACAAGTGGTCACTGGATAGACATATGGATGAAAATGGAATAGTGTAGGTCAGATAGGCTTCAGATGGTTTCACAGGTCGGCGCAACATCGAGGGCCGAGGGGCCCGTACTGCGCTGTAGTGTTCTATGTTCTATAAAGCTGTTGAGAGTCTTGGGGAAATAACCACAGGCTATTTAAGGCTCTAAGATGTTACTCCCTGTGTGGCGTTCAACAGCAATTATCTGGGGATTACAAACCTGGAGACTGCCTGTCAACGCTGGGGTCTGGTTGTGTGTACCTGTGTGTCTGTGAATGCCACAGTTTTCTTAGAGAAAGGTGTGAAGGGAGATGGATAACTGTTTGTAGATGAACTTAAACCATGCTGTAATTGAATTTCAGAACTGATTTGAGAGACTTAATGGTCTATTCTTGTTTCTGTGTTACACGTATGTGTGTGTGCGCATAAGTGTGTGTGTATACATGCACATATGTGTGTGAAAGTGTGTGCGCACAGTCACGTGTGTAAAAGTGTGTGAGTATGTGTTTGTGTATCAATGTATAACAATAAGAAGTCTTACACACCCGGTTAAAGTCCAACAGGTTTGTTTCAAACACGAGCTTTCGGAGCGCAGCTCCCTCCTCACCTGAGGAAGGAGCTGCGCTCTGAAAGCTCGTGTTTGAAACAAACCTGTTGGACTTTAACCTAGTGTTGTGAGACTTCTTACTGTGCTCACCCCAGTCCAACGCCGGCATCTCCACATCATGTATAACAAAGTCTGTGGATCCATAGTGTGCATATGTGTGTGAGTATGTATTTGTGTGTTTAACAGTGCATGGTAGTGTGTGTGTATCAATGTATGACACTGGGGCGGCACAGTGATGCAGTGGTTAGCACTGCTGCCTCACAGCACCAAAGTCCCAGGTTCGATCCCGGCTCTGGGTCACTGTCTGTGTGGAGTTTGCACATTCTCCCCGTGTCTGCGTAGGTTTCGCCCCACAATCCAAAGATGTGCACGTTAGGTGGATTGGCCACACTAAATTGCCCCTTAATTGGAAAAAATGAATTGGGTACTTTGGGCCGAATTCTCCGCTCCCCATGCCGGGTGGGAGAATCGCGGAGGGCCCCCTGACATTTTTCACGCCCCCAGCGACGAGGTCGCTGCCGAAAAAGACGGAGGCCCGCTCCTAGCCCCCCGGGTGGGGGTGAATTAGGTGCGGGGAGCGAGCCCCGAGGCCGTCGTGAACCACGGCCGAGTTCACGACGGCCTTCACGAATTCGGCCCCCTGCGGAGAATTCCGCCCTTTAAGTTTATTTTTTAAAAGATGTGCAGGGTAGGTGAATTGGACACGCTAAAAGCCTGTCCACCATCTACAAGGCACAAGTCAGCAGCGTAATGGAATACTCTCCGCTTGCCTGGATGAGCGCAGCTCTAACAACACTCAAGAAGCTCGACACCATCCAGGACAAAGCAGTCCGCTTGATTGCTCCCCCTTCAAACCCTCCACCACCGAGGGCCAGTGGCAGCCTTGCGTACCATCTACAAGATGCACTGCAGTAACTCACCAAGGTTCCTTTGACAGCACCTTCCAAACCCACTACCACGACATCTAAAAGGACAAGAACATCAGGTACCTGGGAACCCCACCACCTGGAGGTTCCCCTCCAAGTCACTCACTGACTTGGAAATATATCACCGTTCTTTTGCTGTCGCTGGGGCAACATCCTGAAACCCCACCCTAACAGCACAGTGGATATACCTACACCTCAAGGACTGCAGCGGTTCAACAAGGCAACTCACCACCACCTTCTGAAGGGCAACTAGGGATGGGCAATAAATGCTGGTCGAACCAGCGACGCCCACATCCCGTCAAGTTAATTTGAAAAAACGATTGCCCCTTGATTGGGGAAAAAATAATTGGATACTCTAAATTTAAAAACAGATCTATGTATGACACTGTATACATCTGTATACCTACATAGATTGGAGAGTTGGGCAGAGAAATGGCAGATGGAGTTCAATCCAGGCAAATGCGAGGTGATGCATTTTGGAAGATCAAATTTAAGAGCGGACGATATGGTCAATGGAAGGGTCTTGGGGAAAATTGATGTACAGAGAGATCTGGGAGCTCAGGTCCATTGTACCTTGAAGGTGGCAATGCAGGTCAATAGAGTGGTCAAGAAGGCATACAGCATGCTTGCCTTCATCGGACAGGGTATTGAGTACAAGAGTCGGCAGGTCATGTTACAGTTGTATAGGACTTTGGTTCGACCACATTTGGAATACTGCGTGCAGTTCTGGTCGCCACATTACCAGAAGGATGTGGATGCTTTAGAGAGGGTGCAGAGGAGGTTCACCAGGATGTTGCCTGTTATGGAGGGTGCTAGCTATGAAGAAATGTTGAGTAGATTAGGATTGTTTTCGTTGGAAAGACGGAGGTTGAGGGGGGACCTGATTGAGGTCTACAAAATTATGAGAGGTATGGACAGGGTGGATAGCAACAAGCTTTTCCCAAGAGTGGGCGTGTCAGTTACAAGGGGTCACGATTTCAAGGTGAGAGTGGGAAAGTTTAAGGGAGATGTGCGTGGAAAGTTTTTTACGCAGAGAGTGGTGGGTGCCTGGAACGCTTTACCAGCGGAGGTGGTAGAGGCGGGCACGATAGCATCACTTAAGATGCATCTGGACAGGTATATGAACGGGCGGGGAACAGAGGGAAGTAGATCCTTGGAAAATAGGAGACAGGTTTAGATAAAGGATTTGGATCGGCGCAGGCTGGGAGGGCCGAAGGGCCTGTTCCTGTGCTGTAATTTTCTTTGTTCTTTGTACATCGATACACTGTGTCTGTGGGGGGGGGGGGGGGGGGGGGGGTAACCTATGTATAGCACGGTATATTTGCATTTGTGAATGTATGTGAATGTGAAAGTGTGCATGTGAAAGTGTGAATGTGTGTGCAGGCTGCCTCTGTGTGTGTGTGTGCTCGTCTGTGTGAATGTGTGTGCAGGCATGCCTCTGTGTATGTGTGTGCGCGTCTGTGTGAATGTGTGTGCAGGCATGCCTCTGTGTATGTGTGTGCGCGTCTGTGTGAATGTGTGTGCAGGCATGCCTCTGTGTGTGTGTGTGCGCGTCTGTGTGAATGTGTGTGCAGGCATGTCTCTGTGTGTGTGTGTGCGCGTCTGTGTGAATGTGTGTGCAGGCATGCCTCTGTGTGTGTGCTCGTCTGTGTGAATGTGTGTGCAGGCATGCCTCTGTGTATGTGTGTGCGCGTCTGTGTGAATGTGTGTGCAGGCATGTCTTTGTGCCTGCGCCCATGTATGGCACTCAGTGTATGCACATACTTGAGCGAAGCAATTACTTTGCACGTTACTTCCAGCAAAAATATTTTCCACATTTTGATAAAGCTCAGAGTCCCGCGTGGCAGAAACCATGCTAACCGATTGACAGGGAGGAGGATTTAGCCCCTGGTGAATTAGCGACTGTTTGAAGTTCAGTCTCATTGTTGCTCATTAAAAACTGCAGCGAATTTATTCAGGAAAGTGTCTCTCCCCATCCTCCTCACAGGATGGAGCTTAGCTCCGGAAAGGATGATGGATTTCACTTCAGTCAGCCGAGAATTGCAGGGAGGATCCATTCTGTGTGTCTCTGTGGCATCGTACAGACTGTTACATTTGCCTGAACAGATTGTTGGGGGGAGAAGGAAGCGCCGTTCTTTTGCTCGACAACAGCGACTACACTTTTCAAAATTAATTCATTGCCTATAAAATGCTTTGGACCACCCCAAGGTCACAAAAGGCACTATACAAATGTAAGTTTGCTTCTTCTGATGGGAGAGCTTCCAAGAAAGGTACGGCTGGGCCCAGGCGCAGATTTTCTGGGATGTGTCATTGCTAGGCCACTGTTTGTCATCTGTTCCCTAATGGCCCCTTGGGAAGGTGGTGCTGAGATGCCACCTTGAACCGTCACAGTTCCTGTGGCGTAGGTACTCCCACTGTGCTGTTAGAGAGGGCGCTCCAGAATCTTGACCCAACGACAGTGAAGGAATGGTGACATATTTCCAAGTCAGGACGTTGAGTGACTTGGAGGGGAACCAGGCTGTCCCCTTGTCCTTCTAGATGGTAGAGGTCATGGATTTGGAAGGTGCTGCCAAAGGTGCATCTTGGTACACACGGTTGCCACTGTGTGTCGGTGGTGGAGGGAGTGGATATTGAAGGTGGTGGGTGGGATATCAGTCAAACGGAGCTGCTTTGTCCTGGATGGTGTCGAGTGTTTGGAGCTGCCCTCATCCAGGCGATGGAGAGTATTCCACCACACTCCTGACTTGGTCTTTAGGTGGGAAACACGCTTTCAGTAGTCGGGAGCTGAGTTACTTGCTGCAGGATTCCTAGCCTTTGACCTGCCCTGGTAGCCACCATATTTATATGACTAGTCCAGTTCAGTTTCTGAGCAATAGTGACCCCCCCCAGGATGTTGATAGTGGGGGATTCAGTGATGGTGATGACATTGAATGTCAAGGGGCGACGGTGAGTGTTGGACCCAAGGAAACGACCACGTGGGAACGTAAAGGATAGGCAGGTTTATTTAAACGTTGAATGAAAACTCCTTACACAACCACTCCCTGAAGGGACACCCCAACTGGCCCACACCCGGGCCGGGGTTTTTATGTCCGCCCCTTCAGCGGGGTAACTCATATTCCTCGAGAGCTACGGGGATTCCGGTGATGAAAGGGTTGACGTATGAGGAGGGATTAAACAGTTTGGATTTACACTCGCTGGAGTTCAGAAGGATGAGAGGGGATCTGATCGAGGTGTATAAAATACTAAAAGAGATTGATAAAGTAAACGTCGACCAAATGTTCCCCCTTGGGGGCAATCTAGAATAAGAGGTCACGGATATAAGCTGAGAGGCGGTAGATTTAAAACTGAGATGAGGAGGAACTACTTCTCGCAGAGGGTGGTGAATTTGTAGAACTCGCTGCCCCATAGTGCGGTGGAGTCTGAGTCATTAAAATGGTTTCAAGAGGGAGATAGATATATTTCTGATAATAAACAGGTTAAAGGGAAATGTGAAACAGGTGGGGAGGTGGATTTGAGACCAGGAAGAGATCAGCCATGATGTGATTGAATGACGGAGCAGGCTTTTGTTCCTAATTCCTATGTTCCTATGAACCAATCGGGCCTTTCCTATGGCTCTCCTACAGGTTATAACAGCTAGATTCTCTCTTGATTGACGTGGTGGAACTTAGGTGGTGTGAATGTAACTTGCCACTTGTCAGCCCACGCCTGGATATTGTCCAGGTCTTGCTGCATTCAGGGGCAACACGGTAGCACAGTGGTTAGCACAGTTGCTTCACAGCTCAAAGGTCCCAGGTTCGATTCCCGGCTTGGGTCACTGTCTGTAGGGAGTCTCCCCGTGTCTGTGTGGGTTTCCTCCGGGTGCTCTGGTTTCCTCCCACAGTCCAAAGATGTGCAGGTTAGGTGGATTGGCCGTGCTAAATTGATCTTGATGTCCAAAAAGGTTAGATGGGGTTACTGGGTTACGGAGACAGGGTGGAGGTGAGGACTTAAGTAGGGTGCTCTTTCCAAGAGCCGGTGCAGACTCGATGGGCCAAATGACCTCCTTCTGCACTGTAAATTCTATGGTAGTTCTATGGTTCATTTTCAAGTGGACTGCTTCAGTGCTTGAAGAGTCGCAAATGGTGCTGAACATTGTGCAGTCGTCAGCGAACATCCCCACTTCTGACCTTATGTTCTGAGCAAAGTCAGTGATGAAGCAGCTGAATATGGGTGGGCCTAGGACACTGGCCTGAGTAACTCCTGCAGTGACGGCCTGGGACTGCGGTGACTGACCTCCAACCACCACAATCAGCTTCCTTTGTGTTAATTTCCATCAAATCCCGTTTTGCTAAGTCCCCTGGATTCCAAAAATGTGGCCCTGAGGATGAGGGCTGTCACTGTCACCTCCCCTTCTTCGCCGTCCATTGAGTGTGTCCAGAATGAAGGCGGACCTCACAGTTTGTGTCCAGTACCTGTTACTTCAGACATAGGGGGCGCGATTTAACTAAAAGGGAACAAAGTTCCATAGCGAACGCATTGAGCTGCGTGTTTCCTGGAGCTCGCCGGGCCGAGAAACACATGGCTATGAATCGCTACTCGTGTTAGATAAGGGTCCTCAGCAAGGAATGCACGGCCGAGCACGCACATAGCCCCATTTTCTACACTTAGGGGCTCTGCCCGCTGGAACTCCTCAGCATCGCAAGAGATTGGGACGCCATTTTTAAATGGGCGCTGCGAGCCAGGTATATCCGGGAGTGGGGTCTCCCGGTTTCTATGGGCCACGCTGCTTTTTGGGCGCAGTGTGACCGTTCGATCCTGCCCAGAATCTTTCCTTCCTCAGCCCACACTGGGGTTCATAGCCTCTGGAGCTCACTGTCAGCCCACTGCCACACTGGCATGGGCTGGTGGGGTGGGTTTGTGTTGATTGTGTCAGAGTGCCCGATCAAAGAAAGAGGTGCGTTTATATGCCACCATTCGCTGGGTCAAAATCCCGGCACCCTCTCTAGCAGCACTGTAGGTGTACCTACACCTCACATACTGCAGCGGTTCAAGAAGGCAACTTATCACCACCTTTGCAAGGGCAGTCAGTGACGGGCAATAAATACCGCGCCGAGCCAGCGACGCCCACATCCTGCAAATTATATAAACAAAAATAATGCCGGGAACCCAACAGACAATTTCTGCACAGCAAGACCCCACAGACAGCCAGTCCTACCCAAGGTCAAACATTGTTGACCCAAGGGCAACACGGTAGCATGGTGGTTAGCGTCAATGCTTCACAGCTCCAGGGTCCCAGGTTCGGTTCCCGGCTGGGTCACTGTCTGTGCGGAGTCTGCACGTCCTCCCCGTGTGTGCGTGGGTTTCCTCCGGGTGCTCCGGTTTCCTCCCACAGTCCAAAGATGTGCGGGTTAGGTGGATTGGCCATGCTAAATTGCCCATAGTGTCCTAAAAAGTAAGGTTAAGGGGGGGGGGGGGGGTTGTTGGGTTACGGGTATAGGGTGGATACGTGGGTTTGAGTGGGGTGATCATTGCTCGGCATAACATCAAGGGCCGAAGGGCCTGTTCTGTGCTGTACTGTTCTATGTTCTATTGTCCGCATTCTCAGGGATATAGCTGGGGCCCTTTGGAGTGAGGGAATGTTATTGGGGGTGAAAAAGGATGTTTTTGGAGTGAGGGTATGTTTCTTGGGGCTGGGATGTTTTTGGGGGAGGGGATGTTTTTGTGAGAGGGAACATTTTTGGGGAAGGGATGTTTTTGGGGGAGGGGATGTTTTTGGGGGAGGGGATGTTTTTGTGAGAGGGAACATTTTTGGGGAAGGGATGTTTTTGGGGAAGGGATGTTTTTGGGGGAGGGGATGTTTTTGGGGGAGGGGATGTTTTTGTGAGAGGGAACATTTTTGGGGAAGGGATGTTTTTGGGGAAGGGAACATTGGGGGGGAAGGGGTGTTTGGAGGAGGGGATGTGTTCGGAGAAGAGGATGTTTTTAGGGGAGGGGACGTTGTTTGGGGGAGGGGATGTTTGGAGGACGGGATGTGTTTGGAGGGAAGAGATGTTTTTGGGGGGAGTGGATGCTTTTGCGGGATGGAATTCTTTTTGGGGGGATGTTTTTTGGGGGGAGGGGAGTTTGTACCTGTTACCAAAAGGACAAAGGGGTCCAGGTGGAGAGGGAGCCGAGAGAGAATGAATGATAGGAGAGACGGGCAGAATCTATAATGAAAATGTCAGTCGGAGCTTGTACTTAATGACACTTCTTTTTGAGATCAAGAAAGAGAAATTGCCGGGATGTTCCCGTGGTAACCGATATAGCGAGGTGCCACGATGATTACATCCCACCATGACTCGGTAACCCAGAGGCTCAATAGATTTTCAATCTCCCAGCGAAGGTGTGAGCTTTCAATTACCCTCATGTCAGCCTGCATGGGCAAGTGATTGAAATGTTCTGGTTGATAGGTTTGTGTGTGCAGGGGAGCAGTCCCAGCTTTACTCCAGCACAGACACCACACCTACACATACAGACACATACACATACAGACGCACACAGACACACACATATAGACACACACAGACACACACATATACATAGACACAGACACACACATATACATAGACATACATACACAGACACACACACATACATACACACACACACAGACACACACACATACATACACAGACACACACACATACATACAGACACACACACATACACACACACATACATACACAGACACACACACATACATACACACACACATACACACACACATACATACACACACACATACATACACAGACACACACACATACAGACACAGACACACACACATACAGACACAGACACACACACATACAGACACACACACACATACAGACACACACACACATACACAGTCACACACACACATACATACATACACAGACACACACACACCTACATACACAGACACACACACACCTACATACACAGACACACACACACCTACATACACAGACACACACACAGACGGACACACATACATACACACAGACCCACACAGACACGAGCTGAACTAGTCTCCAGCAATTTCCCTGTCCCAAAAGCAGGGGGAAAGGGGTTGTGACAATGAGAGACAGAGAGATGCTACTCTGACTGCTCTCAGCATCTCCAGGGCACCAGTCGATGCCCGCACGTCCAGGGGTTGTCAATCACAGCTTCATAACCGGTCTCACTCTATCTGCCTCACGTCACACACATCTATGCAATAGGTTTAACTCTCTTACTGCCTCACTCCCCTGCACCATTCAAAGACAACAGACTTCCCTTAGAATACAATTAACCTGCTCATTGTCTTTGAGACAATGTAAAGTGTCCTCTACACTGTCCTTATCAAACACTCCCAGGACAGGTACAGCACGGGGTTAGATACAGAATAAAGCTCCATCTACACTGTCCCTATCAAACACTCCCAAGCCACGTACAGCACGGGGTTAGATACAGAGTAAAGCTCCCTTGACAGTGTCCCCATTAACCACTCCCAGGACAGATACAGCAGAGGTTAGATACAGAGTAAAGCTCCCTCTACACTGTCCCTATCAAACACTCCCAAGCCACGTACAGCACGGGGTTAGATACAGAGTAAAGCTCCCTTGACAGTGTCCCCATTAACCACTCCCAGGGCAGGTACAGCACAGGGTTAGATACAGAGTAAAGCTCCCTCTACACTGTCCCCATCAAACACTCCCAGGACAGATACAGCACGGGGTTAGATACAGAGTAAAGCTCCCTCTACACTGTCCCCATCAAACACTCCCAGGACAGTTACAGCACGGGGTTAGATACAGAGTAAAGCTCCCTCTACACTGTCCCCATCAAACACTCCCAGGACAGTTACAGCACGGGGTTAGATATAGAGTAAAGCTCCATCTACACTGTCCCCATCAAACACTCCCAGGACAGGAGTACAGCATGGGGTTAGATACAGTAAAGCTCCCTTGACAGTGTCCCCATCAACCATTCCCAGGACAGATACAGCAGAGGTTAGATACAGAGTAAAGCTTTCTCTACACTGTCCCCATCAATTACTCCCAGGACAGGTACAGCACATGGTTAGCTATAAGAACTAGGAGCAGGAGTAGGCCATCTGGCCCCTCGAGCCTGCTCCGCCATTCAATGAGATCATGGCTGATCTTTTATGGACTCAGCTCCACTTTCCAGCCCGAACACCATAACCCTTAATCCCTTTATACTTCAAAAAACTATCTATCTCAATCTTAAAAACATTTAATGAAGGAGCCTCAACTACTTCACTGAGCAAGGAATTGCATAGATTCACAACCCTTTGGGTGAAGATGTTCCTCCTAAACTCAGACCTAAATCTACTTCCCCTTATTTTGAGGCTATGCCACCTAGTTCTGCTTTCACCCGCCAGTGGAAACAACCTGCCCACATCTATCCTATCTATTCCCTTCATAATTTTATATGTTTCTATAAGATCCCCCCACATCCTTCTAAATTCCAACGAGTACAGTCCCAGTCTACTCAACCTCTCCTCGTAATCCAACCCCTTCAACTCTGGGATTAACCTCGTGAATCTCCTCTGCACACCCTCCAGCGCCAGTACGTCCTTTCTCGGGTAAGGAGACCAAAACTGAACACAATACTCCACTCCAGGTGTGGCTTCACTAACACCTTATACAATTACAGCATAACCTCCCTAGTCTTAAACCCCATCCCTCTAGCAATGAAGGACAAAATTCCATTTGCCTTCTTAATCACCTGTTGCACCTGTAAACCAACGTTTTGCGACTCATGCACTAGCACACCCAGGTCTCTCTGCACAGCAGCATGTTTTAATATTTAATCATTTAAATAATAATCCCTTTTGCTGTTATTCCTACCTAAATGGATAACCTCACATTTGTCAACATTGTATTCCATCTGCCAGACCCTAGCCCATTCACTTAACCTATCCAAATCCCTCTGCAGACATCCGGTATCCTCTGCACTTTTTGCTTTACCACTCATCTTAGTGTCGTCTGCAAACTTGGACACATTGCACTTAGTCCCTAACTCCAAATCATCCTTGTAAAGTGTGGGCCCAACACTGATCCCTGCGGGACACTACTAGCTGTTAAGTAATGGGTTAAGAGACATTGCAATTAGTTGTCTCATTTATGTTAAGTATCCAATCATTGACACTGATATGTAAAGGGGCTTCAGGTGGCCTCTGTGTCAGGTGATGTGTAGTTAGAGTTTTGTGCAGAGTCTGTTAGAATGAAATAAATGTGTGTTGGTGAAAAAGGAACAGAGTCTTTGACTCGTCATACCACAGCAACTAAAATGTCTAACACTAGCTAGCTACTGATTGCCAACCAGGGAAACACCCATTAATCCCCACTCTTTGCTTTCTATTAATTAACCAATCCTCTATTCATGCTACTACTTTACCCTTAATGCCATGCATCTTTATCTTATGCAGCAACCTTTTGTGTGGCACCTTGTCAAAGGCTTTCTGGAAATCCAGATATACCACATCCATTGGCTCTTCATTATCTACCACACTGGTAATGTCCTCAAAAAATTCCACTAAATTAGTTAGGCATGACCTGCCCTTTATGAACCCATGCTGTGTCAGCCCAATGGGACAATTTCATCCAGATGCCTCGCTATTTCTTCCTTGATGATAGATTCCAGCATCTTCCCTACTACCGAAGTTAAGCTCACTGGCCTATAATTTCCTGCTTACTGCCTACCTCCTTTTTTAAACAGTGGCGTCACGTTTGCCAATTTCCAATCCGCCGGGACCACCCCAGAATCTAGTGAATTTTGGTAAATTATCACTAGTGCATCTGCAATTTCCCTAGCCATCTCTTTTAGCACTCTGGGATGCATTCCATCAGGGCCAGGAGACTTGTCTACCTTTAGTCCCATTAGCTTGCCCATCACTACCTCCTTAGTGATAACAATCATCTCAAGGTCCTCACCTGTCATAGCCTCATTTCTATCAGTCACTGGCATGTTATTTGTGTCTTCCACTGTGAAGACCGACCCAAAAAACCTATTCAGTTCCTCAACCATTTCCTCATCTCCCATTATTAAATCTCCCTTCTCATCCTCTAAAGGACCAATATTTACCTTAGCCACTCTTTTTTTTGTTTTATATATTTGTAGAAACTCTTACTATCTGTAAGAGTTTACTTATCTGTGAGCGTTTACTCTCATAATCTATTTTACTCTTTATAGCTTTTTTAGTAGCTTTCTGTTGCTGAGCACCTTGAAAAATCGCTTGGAAGGTTCTCCACTGTTCCTCAACTGTTTCACCATAAAGTCTTTGCTCCCAGTCTACCTTAGCTAGCTCTTCTCTCTTCCCATTGTAATCTCCTTTGTTTAAGCACAAAACACTAGTGTTTGATTTTACCTTCTCACCCTCCATCTGTATTTTAAATTCCACCATATTGTGATCGCTCCTTCCGAGAGGATCCCTAACTGTGAAATCATGAATTAATCCTGTGTCATTACACAGGACCAGACCTAGGACTGCTTGTTCCCTCATAGGTTCAATTACATACTGTTCTAGAGTAAAGCTCCCTCTGCACTGTTCCCATCAAACACTCCCAGGACAGGTACTGCATGGGGTTAGATATAGAATAAAGGTTCCTCTACACTGTCCCCATGAACCAATCCCAGAACAGATACAGCAGAGGTTAGATACAGAGTAAAGCGTCCTCTACATTGTGCCATTAACCCTCCCAGGACAGGTACAGCACAGTGTTAGATACAGAGTAAAGCGACTCTGCACTGACCCATCAAATATTCCTAGCACAGGTGCAGCACAGGGTTAGATAGATAAATAAATAAATAATCTTTATTGCCATAAGTAGGCTTAAATTAGCACTGCAATGAAGTTACTGTAAAAAGCCCTTAGTCGCCACATTCCGGCACCTGTTCGGGTACACAGAGGGAGAATTCAGAATGTCCAATTCACCTAACAGCACGTCTTTGGACTGTGGGAGGAAACCGGAGCACCCGGAGGAAACCCACGCAGTCATGGGGAGAACGTGCAGACTCTGCACAGACAGTGACCCAAGCTGGGAATTGAACCTGGGAACCAGGAGCTGTGAAGCAACAGTGCTCCCCACTGTGCTATCGTGCTACCTCGAGAGTAAAGCTTCCCCTATACTGACCCATCAATTAATTCCAGGACAGGTATGGCGGCATCTAAAGAGTGACAAATCCCCAGGTTTCCATCCAACAGTGTTAAAGGATGTAGGGGAGCACATTGTAGATGCTGTAACTGTAATCTTTCACTGTTCCCTCGATTCAGGAGTCATCCCTCCTTTTTGAGAGGTCATTAAAGTAGTGGACAGGTGAATGTCTATGGATGTGGTTTATATGGACTTCCAGAAGGCATTTGGTAAAGTCTCACATAAGAGACTGTAAAATAAGATAGAAGCCCACCGAGCTGATGGACAATTACTGACATGGCTGGGAAATTGGCGACCGAAAGTAGAGATAGGTAGGTACTCAAATTGGCAGGAGGTGACTAGTGGTGTCCCACAGGGATCTGTGTTAGAGCCTCAGTTGTTCACATTATCCATGAACGACTTGGATAATGGCCTCGAAAGTCATATCTAAATTTTCTAATGATACAAAGTTGTGTGGCAGTGCAGACAGGTAGACGACAGCATAACATTACAAAAGGGATATTGATACACTAGGGAAATGGGCAAAACTGTGACAGGTGGTTTCAATGTAAGCAAGTGTGAAGTTATCCATTTTGGACCTAAAAAAGGATAGATTTGGGTACTTTCTTGCTCATATGAAGCTAAATTCAGTGGATGTCTAAAGAGACTTGCAGGGATCAGCTGCGTAGTTCTTTAAAATGCCACAAACAAGTGCAGAAACTAATCAAGAAGGCTGATGGAATGCAGGCCTTTATATCCAGAGGACTGGGATATAAGGATGAAAAGCTATCTTGCAGCTTTACAAAAGTGTGGTTAGACCCCACTTGGAGTCCTGTGGGCAGATCTGGGCACCACAGCTCAGGAAGGGTATTTTGGGCTTGGAGGGAACGCAACATTTTTACTAAAATGATATCTTGACCAGGAGTTAAGTTTTGAGGAGAGCTTATCCAAATTAGGCCTGTTTTCTCTAGAATTTAGAAAGTCAAGTGGTGATCTGATTAAAGTCTTCACGATATTAACAGGAAACGACAGGGTAGACAAAGGTAAATTGTTTCCACGAGTTGGAAATTCTAGAACTGAGGCGGCTGGGGAGGGTTTAAACTGAAAAGGGAGGGGGATGGGAACCTGTGCAAGGGGTCAGAGCAGGGGGAAATCCGGGATAAAAGCAAAAGACAGAAAGGGAAATAAGAAAAGTGATAGAGGGTGGCGCAGTGGTTAGCACTGCTGCCTCCCAGCACCGAGGACCTGGTTTCGATCCCGGCCCCGAGTCACTGTCTGTGTGGAGTTTGCACATTCTCCCTGTGTCTGGGTGGGTCACACCCCCACAACCCCAAACTTGTGCAGGCTATGTTGTTTGGCGAGGCTAAATTGCCCCTCAATTGAATTGGGTTCTTTAAATTAAAAAAAAAGTAATAGAGAAACCAAATTCAAACAAGGCCACAGTGAAAAATATTGGGAGTGGGATAAGTAATGTTGAAAAGACAAGCCTAAAGGCTTTGTGCCTTACAGCGCGGAGCATTTGCAATTAAGCGGATGAACTAATTGCGCAAATAGATGTAAACGGGTATGATACAATCAGAGTGACAGAGACATGGCTGCAGGCTGACCAGGGATGGGAACTGAACACCCAGAGGTATTCAGTATTTAGGAAGGACAGACAAAAAGGTAAAAGCGGTGGTGTTGCACTGCTGGTTAAACAGGAAATCAGTGTAATAGTGAAGAACGTTATTAGCTCCGGCAAAGTGCAATCTATATGGGTCGAGCTGAGAAGCACCAAGGGGCAAAAATCATTAGTGGGCATTATATATAGACTTCCAAACTGCAGTGCTGATATAGGTAATGGCATTAAACAGGAAATTAGAGAGGCATGCAATAAAGGAACGCTGTAATTATGGGTGCTTTTATCTGCAAATAGATTGGGAAAATCAAATTCGTCACAATACCATAGAGGAGGAATTCCTAATGTGTATACGGGATGGTTTTCTGGACCAATACATTGAAGAACCAACTAGAGAATGGGCCATCCTAGACTGGGTACTGTGCAATGAGAACGGAATCATTGGCCATCTAGTTGTGCAAGACCCTTTGGGGATGAGCGATCATAATATGACTGGATTTTTCATCAAGGTGGAGAGTTACGTAGATGGTTCTGAGGCTAAGGTCCTGAATCTTAATAAAGGACACTACAAAGATATGAGGCGCGAGTTGGCTATGCTAGATTGGGAAATGTTACTTAAAGGGATGACAGTGGATAGGCAATGGCAAACATTCAAGGAGCGCATGGGGGAACTGCCATAATTGTATCTTCCTGTCTGGCACAAAAGTAAAACAGGAAAAGCGGTTAAACCATGGCCTCTAAGGGAAATTAGACATATTCGATCCAAGGAAGAAGCTTAAAAATTGGCCAAGAAAAACAACAGGTCTGAGGATTGGGAGCAGTTTGGAATTCAGCAAAGGAGGATCAAGGGATTGATTAAGGGGAAAATAGAGTATGATAGTAAGCTTGCAGGGAACATAAAAACTGACTGTAAAAGTCTCCATCGGTGTGTGAAGAGAAAAAGATTGGTGAAGCCAACTTTAGGTCCCTTACAGTGAGAAATAGAGGAATTTATAGTGGGAAACAAAGAAATGGCTGGGCAATTAAATACATGCTGATGGAACCATCAATTCACTAGACACGTGCTTTAAGATATGAATCTACTTACTACAGAGCCAGCCTGTTACCCGTTGAACTCTCGATGAACTGCAGGCTGGCTCTGGACAAGGGTATTTATACAGTAGTCCAGGGGGAGGAGTCGTGGGCGGAGCCAAGGGTGGAGCCCTGTACAAACTCCTGAGCATTCCCAGAGCTGCTCCCCCTAGTGGTCGGATAACGCTACTGCGCTTACAATGGTATTGGTAAATACAGTGTGAATTACTGAGTTACATTCACCACACGTACTTCGGCTGGGCAACTAACTACATACTTCGGTTCTGTCTTCACAAATGAGAACGCAAATTAGATACCAGAAATGTTGGGGAACGAGGTGTTTAGTGAAAGGGAGGAACTGAAGGAGATCAATATCAGTAGAGAAATAATGTTGGGGAAATTGATGCGATTGAAGGCTGATAAATCCCCAGGACCTCATTAGCTACATCCCAGAGCACTTCAGGAAGTGGCTCTAGAGATAGTGGATTCATTGGTAATCACCTTCCAAGGTTTTATAGACTCTGTACAGTTCCTACAGATTGGAGGGTAGCAAAGGAATGCCCACTATTTAAAAAGGTAGAGAGAGAAAACGGGGAATTATAGACCAGTAAGCCTGACATCAATAGTGGGGAAAATTCTAGAATCCATTCTCAAAGATTTTAAAGCAGAGGACTTGGAAAACAGTGCCAGGGCCGGACAGTCAGCATGGATTTACGAAAGGGAAATCATGCTCGACAAATATCCTGGAATTCTTTGAGGATGTAACTAGTAGAGTTGACGAGGGGGAGCCAGTGGCTATGGTTTATTTGGCTTTCAGAAGCTTTTGGCAAAGTCCCATTTAAGAGATTAGCGTGTAAAATAGAAGTGTATGGGATTAGGGGTAGTGTATTTAGATAGAAAACTGGTTAGTTATCAGAAACAAGAAACAAAGCAGAGGAATTAACAGTTCTATTTCCAAATGGCACAGTAACTAGTGGGGTACCCCAGGAATCGGTGCTGGGACCCCAGCTATTAATATTATGTATTAATGATTTAGATGAGGGGACTAAATGTCATATCTCCAAATTTGTAGATGACACAAAGCTGGGTGGGAGGGTGAGCTGTGAGGAAGATGCAAAGATCCTTCAGTGTGATTTGGATCAGTTGAGTGAGTTGGCAAATTAATGGCAGATGAAGTACAATGGGCGCGATTCTCCGAAATGGAGATAGAGTGTGAACGCCGTTGTGAACGCCGTCCCGTTTCATGACGACGTGAAATGGGCGCGGGCAGTAGCCATTCTGGCCAGCACGGTGCTGGAGCGGTTCACGCCACTCCAGCCTCCCTTTCCGGCGGCAACGCCAACATGCGCATGCGCAGTTGGGCCGCGCCAACCCGCAAATGCGCAGGAGGGGACTTCCTCAGCGCGCCAGCCCCGACGCAACATGGCGTTAGGGTTCAGGGGTCAGCCACGTAATAAAATAGGACCGGGGCTGGAGAGGCCAGCCCGCCGATCGGTGGGACCCGATCACGGGCCAGACCCCATCGGAGGCCCCCCCCCGGTGAAGGAGCCCCTGCCCCCCCCCCCCCCCCACAGGCCGCCCTCCCGACCCTGCGCACAGAGTTCCCACCGGCTGCGAGCAGGTGTGAACGGCGCCGACGGGACTCTGCCGTTCGCACGTGGCCACTCGGCCCATTAAGGCCGGAGAATGGCGGCCTGGCCATGGACAGCGGCCCGCAACTGGCACCACGCCAAATGCGCCGGCGCAAATGGCGCCAATTCTCCGCTCCGCGGGAAAAAATGGCGCGAACGACGATTCTCCCATACGGCGCAGCATGGGAGAATCCCCCCCCCTATATTATTAAATGTGAGGTTAGCCACTTTGGTAGCGAACAGGCGCCGGAGTGTGGCGACTAGGAGATTTTCACAGGAACTTCATTGCAGTGTTAATGTAAGCCTACTTGTGAGACTAACAATTATTAGTATAAAAAAATGGGAAGGCAGATATATTGTCCAAATGACCATAAATTAGGAGACGGGAACATGCAATGAGACATGTGTATCCTTTTGCATCAATCATTGAAAGTAAGTATATAGGTACAGCAGGCTGTAAAGAAGGCAAATGGTATGCTGTACTTCAGTCTTCTTCAAACTTTTTTTCCGGGGACCCATTTTTACCAACCGGCCAACCTTCGCGACCCACGCCGGCCGACCTTCGCGACCCACACCGACCGACCTTCGCGACCCACACCGACCGACCTTCGCGACCCACACCGACCGACCTTCGCGACCCACACCGACCGACCTTCGCGACCCACACCGACCGACCTTCGCAACCCACTCCGGCCGACCTGCACGACCCACCATTTTCTCTTACCTTGTGTGCTGCTGACAAAAATGGAGGAAATGGTTTAGGGTCCCTTTGGCCCTCGTACACACTCCTCCAATGGAACCTGTTGGATGAAGGTGAAGCCTTCCGGTGTCGGAAAGTATGGAGTCTCCATCTGTCCAAAGTTCTGAATTTTTTCCTGTAAAATTTTATCAAACAACCGCCCCCCCCCCCCGAACTTGTAAAAAAAAGAAAATGAATAAAATAAATGAAAAAAATAAAAATTAAATGAATAAAATAAATGAATAAAAACCACTACAGAACTTGTAAAACAAAAAGCTGCAGCCGTTTAAAAAAATAGCGACTGCACTGCGCATGCGTGCCTGATTATTGGCGCGCGTGCGCAAATATCGTGCGCGCTGCGCAATGCGGCCGAATTTTTTAAACATGTTCACGGAATGCGCATGCGCGGCGATCATCGTGCGCGCATGCGCAATGCGGCCAAATTCTTTTTTAACATGTTCGCGGCCGCTTGCAGCCGGCGTTATGAAAAGCCGGCTACTGCGCTGGGATTTGCACGTTCGGGAGCGCCGCGGACAACAGCTCCGTGACCCTCCCGACACCCGCCCGTGACCCACCTGCAGGTCGCGCCCCCGACTTTGAAGAACACCGCTGTACTTCATTGCGAGAGGATTTGAGTACAGGAGCAGGGATGTCTTGCTGCAATTCTGCAAGGCCTTGCTGAATGCCCTGGAATATTGTGTGCAGTTCTGATCTCCTGATCTGAGAAAGGATGTTCTAGCTATACAGAGAGTGCAGCAAAGGTTTACCGGACAGATTCCTGAGATGGAAAGATGGATATGTGAGGACAGATTGAGTCGGTTCGGATTGCGTTCCCTGGAGTTCAGAAGAATGAGGGGGGGATCTCATAGAAACCTATAAACTTCAAACAGGACTGGGCACGGTCGATGCAGGGAGGATGTTCACGATGATGGGGGTGTCCAGAACCAGGGGTATTGGTCTGACGATATGGGGTAGACCATTTGGGACAAAGATGAGGCGAATCCTCTTCACCCAGACAGTGGTCGGACTATGGAATTCATTACCGCAGGAAGTAGTTGAGGCCAAAACATTGTGGGCTGGATTCTCCATAGCCCGACTCTGAAATCGTGAACGGCGATTGGGCGGGGAACGGATTGCGACGACGGAGGGGCCAGGCGTCGGTTTGAGGCCGGTCCGCCATGCTCCGCCCCCTCTAATCCATCGTCATCGGGACTCAGGCCGGTGCAACGCCGTTGGTGCATCATCGGCCGGCCCACTCCCGATGGGCCGAGTTCCTGACGGCGTGGAGAACCCAGCCCGGGAACCGGCGATTCTTTTTGGCAGGATACGCGGGCGTTTGACACAGCGCCAGTGCTAACCCCTCACCGATAACAGAATCCGTGAGGGGTTCGCGCTGATTTTTCTGTCGTGAAACTCCCACAGATTCTCCGTTCGCGCCAGCACTTAGCCTCAGGAATGGAGGAACCAATCCTGTATGTTCTCAAGAGGCAGTGAGATAAAGTACTTCCGGGTGAAGGCTATTGAGTTGGATGATCAGCCATGATCATAATGAATGGACTCCTCCTGCTCTTATTTCCTATGTTTCTATGGAACTAGGAGGCATAGCCCACAAATTAGGGCCAGACCATTCAGGAGAGATATTAGGAAGCCCTCCACACAAAGGCTGGTAGAGGTTTGGCACTCTCTTCCCCAAATGACAATTGATGCTACATCAGTTGTTAATTTTAAATCTCAGATAGATAGATTTTTCGCAAACAAAGTTATTAAGGAATATGGGTCAACGTCAGGTGTATGGAGTTAGGCCACAGGTGATCCTTGATCTCATTGAATGGTGCGACAGGCTCGATGGGCTGAATGGTCTCCTCCTGTTCCTATGTTCCTAGATACAGAGTGTATCTCCCGCTACACTGTCCCCATCAAACACTCCCAGGACAGGTACAGCATAAGGTTAGATACAGAGTAAAGCTCCCTCTACACCGTCCCCATCAAACACTCCCAGGACAGGTACAGCACAGGGTTAGATACAGAGTAAAGCTCCCTTTACACTGTCCCCACCAAACACTCCCAGGACAGGTACAGCACAGGGTAAGATACAGAGTAAAGCTCCCTCTACACTGTCCCCATCAAACATTCCCAGGACAGGTACAGCACGGGGTTAGATACAGAGTAAAGCTCCCTCCACACTGTCCACATCAAACACTCCCAGGACAGGTACAGCACGGGATTAGATACAGAGTAAAGCTCCCTCTACACTGTCCCCATCAAACATTCCCAGGACAGGTACAGCACGGTGTTAGATACAGAGTACCTACTGCTCTAATAGATGACCATGGTAACACTGGATGCATTGTCATCTTCCAAACTTCTGTAGATTCTGGAACACTCCTGGCAGATTACAGGGTGGCAAATATAATCCCAATATTTCAAAATAGGGAGACAAAACCCGGAATTACAGACCAGTTATTCTTTTTTTTTCTTTATAAATTTAGAATACCCAGGTCATTTTTTCCAATTAAGGGGCAATTTAGCATGGCCAATCCACCTACCCTGCACATCTTTGGGTTGTGGGGGTGAAACCCACACAAACACGGGGAGAATGTGCAAACTCCACATGGGAAGTGACCCAGGGCCGGGATCGAACCTGGGACCCCGGCGCCACAAGGCAGCAGTGCTAACCCACTGTGCCACCGTGCTGCCCTTCAAACCACTTATTCTAACAGTATTAGGGAAAATGCTCAAGTCTATGATAAGGGGTGTGATAAGAGGACACTTAGAAAATATGAAAGGGATTGCACAACATTATGAATGGGAATAATGTCAGTAAACCTGCTGGAGTTTTTTGAGGATGCATCTAGTAGAATAGATAATTGGATGTAGTGCCCACATAAGAGGTTAGCGTGCAAAATTAAAGCACATGGGATTGGGGGTAACATTAGCCTGGGTTGAGAATCGGTTTTCAGACAGGAACCAGAGCATAAATAAATGGGTATTTTTTGGTGGTGACTATTAGGGTCCTGCAGTGATCAGTGCTTAGCCCTCTAGCTGGGTACATTTTGGATGAGGGAACAAAATGTAATATTTCTAATTTTGCTGATGACACGCAACTTGGTGGGAATGTGAGGAGGATTCAAAGAGGCTTCAAGGCAATTTAGACAAGTTGAGTGAGTGGGCAGACAATAATAATCACAATCTTTATTGTCACAAGTAGGCTTACATTAAAACTGCAATGAAGTTACTGTCAAAGTCCCCTAGTCGCCACATTCCGGCACCTGTTGGGGTACACTGAGGGAGAATTCAGAATGTCCAAATTACCTAACAGCACGTCTTGCGGGACTTGTGGGAGGAAACCGGAGCCCCCGGAGGAAACCCACTCAGACAGGGGGAAAACATGCAGACTCCGCACAGACAGTCACCCAAACCGGGAATCGCACCTGGGACCCTGGAGCTGTGAAACCACAGTGCTACCCACTGTGCTGCCCGGCAGATACAGTATAATGTGGGTAAATGTGAAGTTTTCTGCGTCGGACCGAGAAACAGGATGGCAGAGTACAAAGAGCAAATAAAAAATTACAGCACAGGAACAGGCCCTTCGGCCCTCCAAGCCTGCGCCGATCCAGATCCTCTATCTAAAACTGTCGCCTATTTTCTAAAAAGTACGATTTAAATGGCGGTAGATTAGGAAATGTTGATGTACAAAGAAACCTGGGTGTTCACCAAACACCGAAAGCAAGCATGCAGGTGCAGCAAACAGTTAAAAGCCAATTGGTATGTTGACCTTCACAGCGCCAGGGTCCCAGGTTCGATTCCCCGCTGGGTCACTGTCTGTGCGGAGTCTGCATGTTCTCCCCGTATCTGCGTGGGTTTCCTCCCGGTGCTCCGGTTTCCTCGCACAGTCCAAAGATCTGCTGTTAGGTGAATTGGAAATTCTGAATTCTCCCTCTGTGTACCCGGACAGGCGCCGGAATGTGGCGACGGGGCTTTTCAGGAACAAGGGTATCTTGCTGCTTCTGTACAGGGCCTTGGTGAGACCACACCTGGAGTATTGTGTGTAGTATTGGTCTCTTTGCTAAGAAGGGGATATCCTTCCCCGAGAGGGAGTGCAGTGAATGTTCACCGGACTGAATCCTGGGATGGGAGGATTGTCATATGAGGAGATTGTGTCGCCGAACCTGTATTTACTGGAGTTTAGAAGAATGAGAGGGGATCCCATTGAAACGTGTACATTTCTGGAGTGGACAGACTGGAAGCAGGAGTGTTGCTCCTCTGGCTTGGGGGTGTCTAGAACCTGGGGACACAGTCTCAGGATACGGGGTGGACCATTTAGGACTGAGATGAGGAGAAATCTCCTCACTCAGAGAGTGGTGACCCTGTGGATGTCTCGACCACAGGAGGCTGTGGAGACCACGTCACTGAATGTATTTAACAAGGAAACATACATTTCTGGATTCTAATGGTGTGAAGTGGTATGGGGAGAGTGCAGGAGTGTGGCGTTGAAATAGCGGGCCACCTATGGTCATATTAAATGGCTCCAAGTGTTAGCATGTACTAGATGCTTTGGTATGAAGAGACAAGAGTTCAGCTCCTTTTTCACCAACACACCTTTAATGGTTCAAACACTCTGCACAGAACACAGATCATCACAAGCTCCAGAGTCCACCTGAAGCCCCTTTACATATCAGTGTCAATCATTGAACACTTAACATAAATGAGACAACTAATTGCAATGTCTCTTAACACATTACTTAACACTAAGGGCCAAACGGTTTACTCCTGCCCCTATTTTCGATGTTTCTATGGGGTTAGATACAGAGTAAAGCTCCCTCTACACTGTCCCACCAAACACTCCCAGGACAGGTGCAGCACAGGGTTAGATACAGAGTAAAGCTCCCTCTATACTGTCCCCATCAAACACTCCCAGGACAGGTATAGCACGGGGTTAGATACAGAGTAAAGCTCCCTCTACACTGTCCCCATCAAACACTCCCAGGACAGGTACAGCATGGGGTTAGATACAGAGTAAAGCTCCCTCTACACTGTCCCACTAAACACTCCCAGGACAGATACAGCACGGGGTTAGGTACAGAGTAAAGATCCCTCTACACTGTCTCATCAAACACTCCCAGGACAGGTACAGAACGGGGTTAGATACAGAGTAAAGCTCCCTCTACACTGTCTCCATCAAACATTCCCAGGACAGGTACAGCACGGGGTTAGATACAGAGTAAAGCTCCCTCTACACTGTCCCCATCAAACACTCCCAGGACAGGTACAGCACAGGGTTAGATACAGAGTAAAGCTCCCTCTACAGTAAAAACATGAATGGTAAGTGACGCGGCAAATTGTTCCATGAAGATATGGGTTCAATGACAAGGAAATTTAGGGGAAAAGTTAAGAGTAAAAATATATTGGGAGAGGTTACTTATCAAGGTGTTAAGACTCAAAATAGAGGTATAAAAGCTAACATAAGTGTACTTTACCTGAATGCTCGTAGTATTCGGAATAAGGTAAATGAGTTGATGGCGCAAATCATCGTGAATGACTATGATTTAGTGGCCATTACAGAAACATGGTTAAAGGATGGTCATGGGGCAGCACGGTGGCACAGTGGTTAGCATTGCTGCCTACGGCGCTGAGGACCCGGGTTCGAATCCCGGCCCTGGGTCACTGTCTGTGTGGAGTTTGCACATTCTCCCCGTGTCTGCGTGGGTTTCGCCCCCACAACCCAAAGATGTGCAGGTTAGGTGGATTGGCCATGCTAAATTGCCCCTTAATTGGAAAAAATAATTGGGTACTCTAAATTTATAAAAATAATTTAAAAAAAAAAAAGGATGGTCATGACTGGGAGTTAAATATCCAAGGGTATCAAACTATTCGGAAGGACAGAGTGCATGGTAGGGTAGGTGGTGTAGCTCTGTTATTTAAGGATGACATCCGGGCAATAGTCAGGGATGACATCGGTGCTATGGAGGATAAGGTTGAATCCATGTGGGTGGAAATCAGGAATAGTAAGGCGAAAAAGTCACTGAAAAGAGTAGTCTATCGGCCACCAAATAATAACATTGTGGTGGGGCAGGCAATAAACAAAGAAATAACTGATGTATGTAGAAATGGTACAGCAGTTATCATGGGGGATTTTATTCTACATGTCGATTGATTTAACCAGGTCGGTCAAGGCAGCCTTGAGGAGGAGTTTATAGAATGTATCCGCGATAGTTTCCTAGAACAGTATGTAATGGAACCTACGAGGGAACTGGTCCTGTGTAATGAGACAGGACTGATTAATGATCTCATAGTTAGGGATCCTCTCGGAAGGAGCGATCACAATATGGTGGAATTTAAAATACAGAGGGAGGCTGAGAGGTTGAGATCAAACACTAGTGTTTTGTGCTTAAACAAAGGAGATTACAATGGGACGAGAGAAGAGCTGGCTAAGATAGACTGGGAGCAAAGACTTTATGGTGAAACAGTTGAGGAACAGTGGAGAACCTTCCAAGCGATCTTTCACAGTGCTCATCAAAGGTTTATACCAACAAAAAGGAATGACGGTCGAAAGAGGGAAAATCGACCGTGGATATCTAAGGAAATAAGGAAGAGTATCGAATTGTAGGAAAAAGTATAAAAAGTGGCAAAGATTAGTAGTGGAAGACTGGGAAATCTTTAGGAGGCAACAGAAAGCTACTAAAAAAGCTACAAAGAAGAGTAAAATAGATTATGAGAGTAAACTTGCTCAGAATATAAAAACAGACAGTAAAAGTTTCTACAAATATATAAAACAAAAAAGAGTGGCTAAGGTAAATATTGGTCCTTTAGAGGATGAGAAGGGAGATTTAATAATGGGAGATGAAATGGCTGAGGAACTGAACAGGTTTTTTGGGTCAGTCTTCACAGTGGAAGACACAAATAACATGTCAGTGACTGATGGAAATGAGGTTAGACAGGTGAGGACCTTGAGATGATTGTTATGACTAAGGAGGTAGTGATGGGGAAACTAATGGGGCTAAAGGTAAACAGATCTCCTGGCCCTGATGGAATGCATCCCAGAGTGCTGAAAGAGATGGCTAGGGAAATTGCAAAGATGTGCAGGTTAGGTGGATTGGCCATGATAAATTGCCCTTAGTGTCCAAAATTGCCCTTAGTGTTGGGTGGGGTTCAGGGCCGGCTCAAGGCACCGGCAACTCGGGCTGTCGCCCAGGGCGCCAGACTCGGGTCCCGCGCATGCGCAGTTGGGCTGGCGCCAACCAGCGCATGCGCGGTGGCCGCACTCCCCCAGTGTGGCCGCACTCCCCCAGGGCGGCCCCCCCCCGGTCCGTCCCCTCGGTCCGCCCCCCTGCTCGGTCCGCTCCCCCCCCCGCCTCGGGTCCGTCCCCCCGCCCCCCCCCCCTCGGGTCCGCCCACCCCGCCCCCCCCCCTCGGGTCCGCCCGCCCCGCCCCCCCCCTCGGGTCCGCCCCCGCCCCGCCCCACCCCCCCTCGGGTCCGCCCCCCCGCCCCGCCCCGCCCCCCCTCGGGTCCGCCCTCCCCTCGGGTCCCCCCCCTCGGGTCCCCCCCCCGGGTCCGCCCCCCTCTCGGCCCCCCCCACTCGGCCCCGCCCCCTCGGCCCCGCCCCCATCGGCCCCGCCCCCCTCTCGGCCCCCCCCCCCCCCCTCGGCCCCCCCCCCCCTCTCGGCCCCCCCCCCAAGGGCGCCGAAGTTCAGCTTGCCCGGGGCGCCAGCAACCCTAGGGCCGGCGCTGGGGGTTACTGGGTTATTGGGATAGGGGGAGGTGTTGACCTTGGGAAGGGTGCTCTTAAGAGCACCCTACCTGCTGCATGTCATCCTGCTGCAGACTCGATGGGCCGAATGGCCTCCTTCTGCACTGTAAATTCTATGATTATATATGATAATTTACCAAAATTCACTAGACTCTGGGGTGGTCCCGGCGGATTCTAAATTAGCAAACGTGATACCACTGTTTAAAAAAGGAGGTAGGCAGAAAGCGGGTAATTATTGGCCAGTCAGCGTAACTTTGGTAGTAGGGAAGATGCTGGAATCTATCATCAAGGAAGATATAGCGAGGCATCTGGATGAAATTGTCCCATTGGGCAGACGCAGCATGGGTTCATAAAGGGCAGGTCATGCCTAACTAATTTGGTGGAATTTGTTGAGGACATTACCAGTGCAGTAGATAAAGGGGAGCCAATGGATGTGGTATATCTGGATTTCCAGAAAGCCTTTGACAAGGTGCCACACAAAAGGTTGCTGCATAAGATAAGGATGCATGGCATTAAGGGTAAAGTAGTTGCATGGATAGAGGATTGGTTAATTAATAGAAAGCAAAGAGTGGGGATTAATGGGTGTTTCTCTGGTTGGCAATCAGTAGCTAGTGGTGTCCCATAGGGATCAGTGTTGGGCCCACAATTGTTCACAATTTACATAGATGATTTGGAGTTGGCGATCAAGGGCAATGTGTCCACGTTTGCAGATGACACTTGGATGAGTGGTAAAGCAAAAAGTGCAGAGGATACTGGAAGTCTGCAGAGGGTTTGGATAGGTTAAGTGAATGGGCTAGGGTCTGGCAGATGGAAAACAATGTTGACGAATGTGAGGTTATCCATTATGGTAGGAATAACAGCAAAAGGGATTATTATTTAAATGATAAAATATTAAAACATGCTGCTGTGCAGAGAGACCTGGGTGTGCTAGTGCATGAGTCTCAAAAAGTTGGTTTACAGGTGCAACAGGTGATTAAGGAGGCAAATGGAATTTTGTCCTTCATTGCTAGAGGGATGGAGTTTAAGACTAGGGAGGTTATGCTGCAATTGTATAAGGTGTTAGTGCGGCCACACCTGGAGTATTGTGTTCAGTTTTGGTGGCCTTACCTGAGAAAGGACGGTCTGGCGCTGGAGGGTGTGCAGAGGAGATTCACTAGGTTAATCCCAGAGCTGAAGGGGTTGGATTACGAGGAGAGGTTGAGTAGACTGGGACTGTACTCGTTGGAATTTAGGAGGGGGGATCTTATAGAAACAAATAAAATTATGAAGGGAATAGATAGGATAGATGCGGGCAGGTTGTTTCCACTGGTGGGTGAAAGCAGAACTAGGGGGCATAGCCTCAAAATAAGGGGAAGTAGATTTAGGACTGAGTTTAGGACAAACTTCTTCACCCAAAGGGTTGTGAATCTATGGAATTCCTTGCCCAGTGAAGCAGTTGAGGCTCCTTCATTAAATGTTTTTAAGATAAAGATCGATCGTTTTTTGAAGAATAAAGGGATTAAGGGATTAAGGGTTATGGTGTTCGGGCCGGAGAGTGGAGCTGAGTCCAAAAAAGATCAGCCATGATCTCATTGAACGGCGGAGCAGGCTCGAGGGGCCATATGGCCTACTCCTGCTCCTAGTTCTTATGTTCTTATGTGTCTCTCGGGGCCCTTGGTACCCTGTTGTCTCCTTGCAGAGAAAGTTTTAGACTTGCTGATGTCGGAGTTCCTGTCCGTTCCGTAGTTCCGATCTCTCCGTCAGTTCCCTAAGGTCACTAGTCTGTCCCCCATGTAAAAGTCCTTAACTGTCAGTGTCCTCCCCCCCCCCCCCCCCCCCCCCCCCCCCCCCCCCCCATCCTGTCTCCGCCTCTGAAAGTTTACATCGCGTATGGCTGGTGAAAACCTGTGGTTGCCGCAGACGGGGGCCATGATGGGCACTGCGGTCAGACCGAAGTGCTGCCTCATCTGGTTCCAGGTTCTCAGGACTGCTACTATTATAGAGGGATATGGGCCAAATGTGGGAAAGTGGGACTAGCTTAGTGACAGAAACTGGGCGGTATGAACAAGCTGGGCCGAAGGGCCTGTGTGCATGCTGTAAACATCTATCTATGGCTCTATTACCACTGGGCTAGTTGAGTGTTTTGTTGGCGGGGATGGGAGTGCTGCCGTGACGAGGGCCCGGAGGGTCGTTCCTGGACAGGACCTCCATCCTCACTCATTCCATGTTTGGTTCCTTCACCTTTCCCTTCACTCTCTCAGTCGTGGCTGCCCAGTGGTAGTATTGCAAGTTTGGGAGGGCCAGGCCGCCCATTCTTCTTCTCCAATTGTCGTGCTGTTTGGGGATTCTTGGATTTTTCCCTCCCCACACACAAACACCATAATCATTTTGTCTATCTTATGGAAAAAGGCCTTGGGGATGTTGTGCAGTGTGGACCTGAACAGGAACAGGAACCTAGGCAGTACGTTCATCTTGATCGTCTGCAGCCTCCCGTCCCGGGAGAAAGGGAGTGCGTCCTACCTCTGTAGGTCCTTTTATACTTCCTCTGCCAGGCTGGTCAGAATCCATTTGTGGATCCTTGCCCAATCATGGTCCATCTAGATCCCCAGGTAGTGGACTTGGCTTGAGGCTATTTTAAACGGTGGAACCTCCAGTAAACGGCTTGCCTTTTCTCCGTGCTCGTAGAATGTCACTGTGTCTGTCCTCTGTGCACTGACATCCTGGTGGATAGCAGGTTAAAGTCCAATTGTAGCTTTTTCCTCTCCGCCAGCAGCTGTATTGCCAGGACCCCAGAGTATCTTCTGTACCTCCAGGATGGAGTTGATCAATTGTTGCCTGGCCGCACTCTCTTCCCTATCTCTACGGGCCTTGTCGGCAATAATTCCTCCCCTCATCACAGCCATCAGTGCCTCCCAGAACGTAAAGGTAAGACTATCCCGTTCTGGTTGTTAGTAACATACTCGCCTGAGGCTTGTGATATTTTCTGGCAGAGGACCTTCTCGGCCAAGAGGTCCATGTCCAACCTCCATGTGGGGCGTTGGGCGCGACCCGTCTCCGACCTCACATCCACGTGGCCGGAGATTACGATGGCGGAGTATTCCAATCAGACTATCTCTGAAAGCACCAATTTCCCCCCACTACAAAGAAGTGGATGCGGATAGACCTTATGTACTGGCGAGAACAACGAGAATTCCTTCTCACCCGGATGCATGAACAGCTGTGGATCCACTGCCCCTATTTGCTCCATAAACATTCCCAGTTCCCGAGCCATGCCTCCCGATCTGGGATTTGATCTATCTGTCCGTGGGTCCTGTACACAGTTGAAATCCCCCCCCCCGATCAGTCGGTGCGTATTTATGTTGGGGATTTGCACTGTGGTCTTCTTCATGAATTCAGTGTTGTCCCAGTTGGGTGTGTACTTGTTTACCAGGACTACTGGTGCCCTGTTTAGGACATGGCTAACCATAATGTACTGTCCCCACTGTCTTTATCGCCACGGACACTGTCCTCTTTCTTCTCAAAATTGGCACCGCACCCTGGCCCTCGTCCTGAAACAGGAATGGTAGATCTGTCCCACCCAGCCCTTTGGGGCAGCACAGTAGCATAGTGGTTAGCACAGTTGTTTCACAGCGCCAGGGTCCCAGGTTCGATTCCCGGCTTGGGTCACTGTCTGTGCGGAGTCTGCGCGTTCTCCCCGTGTATGCGTGGGTTTCCTCCGGGTGCTCCGGTTTCCTCCCACAGTCCAAAGACGTGCAGGTTAGGTGGGTTGGATATGATAAATTGCCCTTAGTGTCCAAAAAGTTTAGGAGCTGTTATTGGGTTTCGGGAATAAAGGGGGAGGTGGAGGCGGGGGGCTTATGTAGGATGCTCTTTCCAAGGGCCGGTGCAGACTCGATGGGCTGAACGGCCTCCTTCTGCGCTGTAAATACTATGAGCTTCCTTACCCAGAGTCGGTCCTTCTCTCTCGGATGCGTCTCTTGCAGGAAGAATATGTCAGCTCTCATACTTTTCAGGTGGGCCAAGACTCTGGACCTTTTTATTCCCCCGATGTTCCAGGTGAATATCCTGGTGGGGGGTTTCTGTCCTTCCCCTTCCTACGGGATAAAACATACTTGCCTGATAGGTGCGCTCCGGCACTCCAGGGTTTCCCTTTGTCCAGGGAGCGCCCAACATGGCCGGCAGCTGTGTGTACGCCATGGGGGTGAGCCCCTGCACTCCGGGTCTCCCTTTGTTCAGGGACACCCCTCCCCAAAGCGACTCCTTACATCTTGTTCCATCTTCCCGAACCTGACCTGCTGAAGCCAGTCCAGAGCCCTTCCCTTCCTTAGTGCTATGTCCCCCCCCCCCCGCCCCCCGTGGTCCCGATTTTGCCCTCTATCCCCTTCTCTCTCTCCCCCACCCTTTCTTCCCCGGGGCCTTCATGCTTCCCCTGGGCCTACATGTTTCCCCTGGGCTGACAGCTTCCCCTGGGCCCCTAGCGTCCCCGGGGCCTACAGCTTCCCCGGGGCCTCCAGCTTCTCCTGGGCCTCCAGCTTCCCCTGGCCTTACATGTTTCCCCTGGGCCTCCAGCTTCCCCTGGGCCTCCAGCTTCCCTGGGCCGACATGTTTCCCCTGGGCTGACAGCTTCCCCTGGGCCCCCAGCTTCCCCTGGGCCTACAGCTTCCCCTGGGCCTACATGCTTTCCCGGGGCCTCCAGCTTTCCCGGGGCCTCCAGCTTCCCCGGGGCCTCCAGCTTCCCCTGGGCCTCCAGCTTCCCCTGGGCCTACAGCTTCCCCTGGGCCTACATGCTTCCCCTGGGCCTACATGCTTCCCCTAGGCTTACAGCTTCCCCTGGGCCTACATGCTTCCCCTGGGCCTACATGCTTCCCCTGGGCCTACATGCTTTCCCGGGGCCTCCAGCTTTCCCGGGGCCTCCAGCTTCCCCGGGGCCTCCAGCTTCCCCTGGGCCTCCAGCTTCCCCTGGGCCTACAGCTTCCCCTGGGCCTACATGCTTCCCCTGGGCCTACATGCTTCCCCTGGGCCTACATGCTTCCCCTAGGCTTACAGCTTCCCCTGGGCCTACATGCTTTGCCTGGGCCTACATGCTTCCCCTGGGCCTACAGCTTTCCTGGGGCCTCCAGCTTCCCCTGGGCCTACATGCTTCCCCTGGGCCTACGTGCTTCCCCTGGGCCTACATGCTTCCCCTGGGCCGACAGCTTCCCCGGGGCCTCCAGCTTCCCCTGGGCCTACATGCTTCCCCTGGGCCGACAGCTTCCATCCCATCCCATTGAGCGCTGTCTGCATGGCGGAGCCCCTCACCTCGTTGATCCACCGACCCGCTCGCTTGCTGCCCCTGCCCTTTCCCACCATTTCTGGCTTCCCCACGGCCCTAGCATAATTTATGCTTCCTGGCGTAATTTTCTTCTCCTTTGTCATTGTGGGTGAGGGGATGAATGAGTCTGATTTTCCGGGCTAAATTCAGCTAAAAGTACACATTTTTCTATGTTCTGGAGGACAGCCGTAGGGGTAGGGGAGAGCAGATGAGCGACTGCTCAGCAGATCCCTGTCACTGGAAGTCCGATCTTGTGTGTTTCAATTGGATCGCTTCTCATTCTTCTCGACGCCAAGGCTTAAAGGGCCATTCTAGTCAATCTCGCCTCAAAGTACAATCCCACTCATCCCAGCAATCAGTCTCGGGAATCTTTGTTGACTTCACTCTCAGCCAAGTATATCCTTCCTTAGATATGTAGACAAAAGCTGCACTGTAGATACAATTTCACTAAAGCCTTTATTCCTTACATATTTGTTCACATTTGTTGGGACCTTGAGTGATTTTCTCTGTGGAGTTTGCACTTTCTCCCCGTGTCTGCATGGGTTTCCTCCGGGTGCTCCAGTTTCCTCCCACAGTCCAAAGGTATGCAGGTTAGGTGGATTAAAGTACAAAGAACATTGAAAAGTACAGCACAGGAACAGGCCCTTCGGCCCTCCAAGCCTGCGCCGACCATGCTGCCCGTCTAAACTAAAATCGTCTACACTTCCTGGGTCCGTATCCCTCTATTCCCATCCTATTCATGTATTTGATAAGACGCCCCTTAAATGTCGCTATAGTCCCTGCTTCCACCACCTCCTCCGGCAGCGAGTTCCAGGCACCCACTACCCTCTGTGTAAAAAACTTGCCTCGTACATCTCGTCTAAACCTTGCCCCTTGCACCTTAAACCTATGCCCCCTAGTAATTGACCCCTCTACCCTGGGGAAAAGCCTCTGAGTATCCACTCTGTCTATGCCCCACATAATTTTGTAGACCTCTAAACCTCTATCAAGTCGCCCCTCGACCTCCGACGTTCCAGTGAGAACAAACCGAGTTTATTCAACCTCTCCTCATAGCTAATGCCCTCCATACCAGGCAACATCCTGGTAAATCTCTTCTGCACCCCCTCCAAAGCCTCTACAAGACCTGGATAGACATCCATGAGGTAAGTAAGTAAAGAGTTTGGCACATCCTGCTGCTTGATCAATGAGTGTGTTGTTCAGAACTATTAGCCTGTCAGTTGGGATGGGCTATGTGGCAGATTTCCTGTCTTGGACGCTGACCATCTAGATTTACAGGCTACATGGTCTTTGAGCTTGGGTCCCCCTGGAGGCACGAGCCCTGGTAATTGTGAATAACATGCTGTGTGAGCTCACTAACCTGAACAGGTCACTCCAGCGTCCTGGATGTGTGTGCAGTTCTTCACTCCCCCGGCATTGACAGAGCACTGATCAACAGCAGGCTCTGTCCCAAGACACTTTGTAATCCAGATGTCCCCAGTTCCCTCTCCATAGTATGCTCCAGTCCCACAGTTCAACAATCTGCAGACAACACTCGCTGCATTTATATCCCAGCCATTGTCGCAAACGGTCTACCAGACGGAGTTACGATAGAAATCAACTCTCCCAGTGCACATGTTGCTACCGTTCACCAGGCATTTGGGTACCGTGATTGGCCATGCTAAAGTTGCCCCTTAGTGCCCAAAGGTTAGGTGGGTTACGGGAATAGGGCAGGAGCATGGACCTATGTGGGATTCTCTTTCGGTGGGTCGGTGCAAACTTGATGGGCTGAATGGCCTCTTTGGGATTCTTTGTTAGTCTATGTTGTAATGTTGTCAGGAGCTGAGTGAGCCTGGTGGAACCCAGGCTGCCCATCGTGAGTGAGTTATTGCTGAATAAGTGCCGCTTGATAGCGGTGTTGATGACTCCTTCCATCACTTTGCTGATGGTTGAGAGTAAACTGATAGAACGGTAATTGGCCGGGCTGGATTTGTCCTTCCTTTTGTGTTCAGGACGTACCTGGGTAATTTTCCACATTGCTGGCTAGATGCCATTGTTGAAGCTGTACTGGGACATCTTGGCTAGGGTTGCGGCAAGTTCTGGAGCACAAGTCTTTAATATTATTGCTGGGATATTGTCAGGGCCCATAGCCTTTGCAGTATCCAGTGCCTTCAGCCGTTTCTTGATATCATGCAGCGCCGGCTCTAGGGTTGCTGGCGCCCCGGGCAAGCTGAACTTCGGCGCCCTTGGGGAGGGGGGGGGGGGGGAGGGGGGGCGGGGGCGGGGGCGGGGGGGGGGGCTGGGGGGGGGGGGCGGGGGCTTGGGGGGGGGCGGGGGCGGGGGGGGGCGGGGCCGAGGGGCGGGGGGGGCGAGGCCGAGGAGGGGCGGGGGGGGCGAGGCCGAGGAGGGGCGGACCCGAGGGGGGGGCGGACCCGAAGGGGGGGCGGACCCGAAGGGGGGGGCGGACCCGGGGCTGGGGGGCGGACCCGGGGCTGGGGGGCGGACCCGAGAGGGGGGCGGACACGCGGGGGGGCGGACGCGGGGGGCGGACCCGAGGCCGGTGCGGGGGGGCAGACCCGAGGGGGGGCGGGGGGGGGACTGAGCGGGGGGGGCGGACCGAGCCGGGGGGCCGCCCTGGGGGCGGGCGGCCACCGCGCATGCGCTGGTTGGCACCGGCCCAACTGCGCATGCGCGGGACCCGAGTCTCTGGCGCCCCCGAGCACATGGCGCCCCGGGCGACTGCCCGAGTTGCCGGTGCCTTGAGCATGATATCATGTGGAGTGAATCGTATTGGCTGAAGACTGACATCTGTGATTCCTGGGACCTCCGGAGGAGACCGAGAAGGATCATCCACCCGGCACTTCAGGGTGAAGACTGTTGCGAATGCCTCAGCCTTGTCTTTTGCGCGGATGTGCTGGGCTCCTCCATCATTGAGATTGGGGATATTTGTGGAGCCTCCTCCTCCAGAGAGTTGTTTAATTGTCCACCACCATTCACAGCTGGATGTGGCAAAGCTTAGATGTGATCCATTGGTCGTGGGATCGCTCAGCTCTGTCTATTGCATGTTTCTTCCATTGCTGAGCCCGTAAGTAGTCCTGTGTTGTCGCTGCACCAGGCTGACACTTCATTGTTAGGCATGCCCAGTGCTGCTTCAGGCATGGCTTTCCTGCACTCTACCTTGGACCAGGGCTGGTCCCCCTGGCTTGGTGACCATGTGGATTGAGCGATAGGTTGGACCATGAGGTTACGGATTGAGGTCGAGTAATATCGATGGCCCACAGTGCCTCGTGGATGAGCACTTAGATCTATTCAGGTGGTTGTCCTCCATCTTGTGAGACGATGGTTGGCACTGTGGTGCTCAGCTCAGTCTCTGCATAAGCATCTGTTCTGAATCTCTGCCCTTTAACATGGTGGTAGTGCCACACGACAGCATGGAGGGCATCCTCAGCATGGGGGGGGGGGGGAATGTACGTTGTATCTCCACAAGGAATGCGCGGCGGTCACTCCTAGCGACGCAGGCATCTGTGACGGGTCAATTGGTGAGGGCGAAGTCAAGTAGGTTAGTGTCATGTGCTGGTCCCTCTCACCATCGTAGGGGCTGGTTTAGCTCACTCAGCTAAATCGCTGGCTTTTAAAGCAGACCAAGCAGGCCAGCAGCACGGTTCGATTCCCGTACCAGCCTCCCCGGACAGGCGCCGGAATGTGGCGACTAGGGGCTTTTCACAGTAACTTCATTGAAATCTACTCGTGACAATAAGCGATTTTCATTTTGGGGCAGCACGGTAGCATTGTGGAAAGCACAAATGCTTCACAGCTCCAGGGTCCCAGGTTCGATTCCGGCTTGGGTCACTGCCTGTGCGGAGTCTGCACATCCTCCCCGTGTGTGCGTGGGTTTCCTCCGGGTGCTCCGGTTTCCTCTCACAGTCCAAAGATGTGCCGGTTAGGTGGACTGGCCGTGATAAATTGCCCTTAGGGTCCAAATTGCCCTTAGTGTTGGGTGGGGTTGCTGGGTTGTGGGGATAGGATGGATAGGGTAGGGTGCTCTTTCCAAGAGCCGGTGCAGACTCGATGGGCCGAATGGCCTCCTTCTGCACTGTAAATTCTATGAACTAAATTCTGTGAACCACCTGACGCGGGCCCAGTCTGACACGAATACCTTCCAATCTACAGAACCATACAATCCCGACAGTGCAGAAGGAGACCATTCGGCCCATCGAGTCTGCACCGACCCACTGAAAGAGCACCCATCTAACCTGCACATCCCTGGACACTGCAAGACAACTTAGCGTGGCCAATCCACCTAACCTGCACATCTTTGGACTGTGAGGCCAGAATAGAAACTGGGGAATACGGGAAGATCGAACAAGGGTGTATCCACTATTTCTGCAGCTTTCGCTGTTACAGCCCGAGATTGTAGGCCATCAGGACCATGTGATCTGTTGGCCTTTAGACCCATTAAGTTCCTCCTGTACATTTCCCTCACTAATATTAAATTACTTCCTCTCTCTCTCATTGTAAACACTTAGTTGCTCGTATTTCGGTGTCTATTACTGTGAAGACAGGCACAATCATTTGTTCAACATTTCTGTCACTTGCTTATTTTCCATTACCATTCCTCCCATCCCTGTCTCTAAGGGATTCGTAATCTCTTCCGTTTTCAATGCTTTTTGACGATCGAACAATCTGTTTTCATATCTGGTGCTGGTCTACTTTCGCGTTCCTTTTTCTCTCGTCTTAACTATTTCCCTGTCACGTCCGACTGATTCATAAAAACAACTCGCTCTCCCCCCTACAGATCTTCGGGCTAGCTTCTCTTTTTGGTGGAATTGTTCGGCCTCTTCTTCCAATACAATGATGGCCCGAACTTCTGGAGTCAGCCACAGCAGGTCTATTGTTCCAGTGTGAAGTTTTTTGAAATTCCCCTCAAGGGGATGCGCGTTTATTTAAAATCATGAATTATTTCTTTAAATGTTTGCCAAATCCTGCATACCTTTGAACCTAATTTCCAAATGTTGACGTTCCCAACACGGCTCTTACATCGAAATAATTGGCTGTGTTTAAATGTTAAATCCTACAGCGGAATTCTCCCAAATCCCCCTGTCGGCGGGTTCGATGGCAGGCGGGGTGAGGGGGGAGGGGGGTAGAATTCCGCGAAAGTCCAAAAAAACAATGGCCGGAATAGTATAGATGGGTTTTAGAAGGGTATCACAGGACGGTGCAACATCGTGGGCCGAAGGGCCTGTACTGCGCTGTAATGTTCTATGTTCTAGTCGTTACAATTCCATTTTCCCACCAGCAGCACACTACCGCCCAGCGGGGTGGGCTGGTTACTGCGTGAAATCCGATTGACAAGCGGCGGGAACGTAGAATATCGGCCCGTGGCTGAGAAACGCGTGGCCGGCGGGCCGGAGAATCCCGTCCAATTATATGCCGGTGTGAATTTCCCCCGGGATCTTCCAGTGCCCGCCATGGTGAATCGGGTAACACGCTGGTGGCCGGTGTGAAACTGATTTGCGTCCCGCCAAGGGATGCAGACGAGGGTCCGAACGGTATTACCACCCCCTCCCCAGCCCCACGACCCCCCCGCCCTCCCCCACGCCCGATTCTCCGTTAGGCCATTGGGAAAACACACCAGAGCAATATACAAAGTTGCTCGAAGCAGGATTTCAAAGCACAGCATTAGGGATGCAGTGGTCTAATCAGCCAAAGTCAGTATGGATTTATGGATTCGTGCTTGTCAAATCTACTACAACTCTTCGGAGATGTAACTAGTAGTTGACCAGGGAGAATCGGTGGATCTGGTTTATATGGACTTTCCGGAGGCTCTCTACATAATAATAATATTTATTGGTGTAACAAGCAGGCTTACGTTAACACTGCAATGAAGTTACTGTGAAAATCCCCTAGTCGCCACACTCCGGCGCCTGTTCTGGTATGCAGAGGGAGAATTCAGAATACCCAAAGGTCTCACATAGCATTTTTATGTAAAGTTAAAGTGCATGGAATTACAGGTTGTATGTTGAGATGGATAGAAAGCTGGTTAACAGAGAGGGAGCAAAAGGTTAGAATAAAGGGGTCTTTTTCCAATTGGCAGGTCGTGACGAGTGGGGTACCGCAGGGATCTGTGCGAGGGCCTCAATTGTTCACATCATATATTAATGATTTTGACGAGGGGACTAAACTTATTATCTCCAAATTTTCAGACGATCCAAAGTTGGATGGGAGGGTGAGCTGTGAGGAGGATGTAGAGATGCTTCAGCAGGATTTGGACAGGCTGAGTGTTGACAGATGCAGTATAATGTGGATAAATGTGAGATTCTCCGCTACAGTAGCAAATATAGGAAGGCAGATCATTATTTGAATGGGTGTAAATTGAGAGAGGTGGCCACTCCGCGAGATCTTGGTGTCCTCGTGCGTCAGTTGCTGTAAGTAACTGTTTCTGAAAGCAGGTACAGCAGGCAAATAGTATGTTGGCCTTCATAGCGATACACCGTCAATAAGACATGACGAGTGATGAACGCAACTGAGGCTTTAATACACTAAACAGCAAGCCTCCTGCCTCTGGTCCCGAACTGGGTCCGGAGGCGGAGACTTGCCACTTTTGTTCAGAAGCCCGAGGGGAGGAGCCACAGGCGGAGCCAACCTGGACAAGCCCAGGCATGTATGATACAGTACAATACATATAATGCAATAACGTGGTTTACCACTTAGAGGAATAGGGTACTGGTGAGGTCACACCTGAAAAATGAAAATGAAACTCGCTTATTGTCACGAGTAGGCTTCAAATGAAGTTACTGTGAAAAGCCCCTAGTCGCCACATTCCGGCGCCTGTTCGGGGAGGCTGGTACGGGAATCGAACCGTGCTGCTGGCTTGCCTTGGTCTGCTTTCAAAGCCAGCGATTTAGCTCAGTGAGCTAAACAGCCACTGATGTACCCGCAATACCTGCAGTATTGTGAGCAGATTTGGTGTCCTTATCTGAAGAAGGATGTTCTTGCTATGGACAGAGTGCAGCAAATGTTTCTATGTAATATGGCATGCAGAAGTCAGGAGTCACCTGATCAATGCTTGGGGCTCTCTGCGGACTTCGGGAAAGACCCAACCCTGGAGCACCACAGAGGTGGGTAGGGGAGCATCTGTTAGCAAGGATCCATCGTCCGGCCTCAGATATATCCCTGGAGCTTCATCTTTTCCGTCCAGCGGTGGTTCACTGATGTTGCGCACCTTTTCAACATGGCTCCCGGATATGATGGCGAGGCGCGTGCTATCAAGCCGGCCCCGCCACAGGCGCTAAACTCCCGGGTACATAATTAATGCGGTTGGGACTGGAAAATTTGCCACGGTTTCCCAGCAGCCTCTGCAGCGGGAAAGACTCTCCGTTCCCGCCCCCCGCACAGGACTGAATCCCAGATGGGGGAATTCCACCCTGAGTTTCAGGCTTAACGATATCGCTCTCCAACTCAATATGAAAATCCATCTGACTTTGAATGAACATAGAACAGTACAGCACAGAACAGGCCCTTCGGCCCTCAATGTTGTGCCGAGCCATGATCACCCAACTCAAACCCACGTATCCACCCTATACCCGTAACCCAACAACCCCCCCCCTTAACCTTACTTTTATTAGGACACTACGGGCAATTTAGCATGGCCAATCCACCTAACCCGCACATCTTTGGTCTGTGGGAGGAAACCGGAGCACCCGGAGGAAACCCACGCACACAGGGGGAGGACGTGCAGACTCCACACAGACAGTGACCCAGCCGGGAATCGAACCTGGGACCCTGGAGCTGTGAAGCATTTATGCTAACCACCATGCTACCCTGCTGCCCAGGGTAGAGGGGTAAGTTACTGGGGGGGCATAGGTTTAAGGTGCAAGGGGCAAGGTTTAGAGGAGATGTACGAGGCACGTTTTTTACACAGAGGGTATTGGGTGCCTGGAACTCGCTGCCGGAGGAGGTGGTGGAAGCAGGGACGATAGTTAAGGGACATCTTGACAAATACATTAATAGGATGGGAATAGAGGGATACAGACCCCGGAAGTGCAGGAGATTTTAGTTTAGACGGGCAGCATGGTCGGCAGAGGCTTGGAGGGCCGAAGGGCCTGTTCCTGGGCTGTACTTTTCTTTGTTGTTTGTTTCTTTGTTGACTACGATCAATCTTCCCTCGATGATCCTTTCTGAATGAATCTTGTCTCAGGATGTCCTGTAATCTCTGGAATACATTCCATGAATCTGTCTCTCAAGCTACTATTACCGGTTTGGTTTCCGGAGTATTTATGAGGAATAAAATCCCCAAGGTTATTGCACTGCCCTTGCTGCAGGCCCTCTGAATTTCCTGATTCATCATCGAATCCTTACAGTGCTGAAAGAGACCATTTGGCCCATCAAGTCTGCACCGGCTCCAATCTGCCTAATACACAGGACAATAAACCTTTCCCATTGGTCTCCTCCACGCTCAAGTATTTTGTAGTTCCACCCAAACTGGTTCTACATCCAGATTTTCTGGGCTAAGGTCCTGTCCACATCCCATTCCGTAATATCAGGGCTATCCGAAATATCCCAATCTTTAAAAAAAATAAATTTAGAGTACACAATTTTTTTTCCCCCCCAATTTAGGGGCACTTTAGCGTGGCCAATCCACCTGACCTGCACATCTTTGGATTGTGGGGGGTGAGACCCACACAAACACGGGGAGAATGTGCAAACTCCACACGGACAGTGACCCATAGTCGGGATCGAACCTGGGTCCTCAGCGCCGTAGTCCCAGTGCTATCCACTGTGCCACATGCTGCCCTTATATGTTCCAATCTTCATTTTCCATTTTGCCTGACTTATCTCAAAGTTAAACTCCTTGGGATATTTAACCATCAGCCTTGGTCATTCTGTAACCATCACTCAGTAAAGGCTATTAGATCATTTTCAGTTTTTGTGCTCTCCATTTGTGCCATTAATTGATCCAACATGATACATCATGCACTCAGAGATATCATTTTTAATTTTAACTTTTAATTTTTTTTCCACAGTTGCCACCCCTCTACACTGTCCCCATCAAACACTCCCAGAACAGGTACAGCACAGGGTTAGATACAGAGTTAAGTTCCCTCTACACTGTCCCATCAAACACTCCCAGGACAGGTACAGCACGGGGTTAGATACAGAGTAAAGCTCTCTCTACACTGTTCCCATCAAACACTCCCTGGACAGGTACAGCACAGAGTTAGATACAGAGTAAAGCTCCCCCTACACTGTCCCCATCAAACACTCCCAGGACAGGTACAGCACGGGGTTAGATACAGGGTAAAGCTCCCTCTACACTGTCCCATCAAACACTCCCAGGACAGGTACAGCACGGGGTTAGATACAGAGTAAAGCTCCCTCTACACTGTCCCCATCAAACACTCCCAGGACAGGTACAGCACGGGGTTAGATACAGAGTAAAGCTCCCTCTACACTGTCCCCATCAAACACTCCCAGGACAGGTACAGCACGGGGTTAGATACAGAGTAAAGCTCCCTCTACACTGTCCCCATAAAACACTCCCAGGACAGGTACAGCACGGGGTTCGATATAGAGTAAAACTCCCTCTACACTGTCCACATCAAACGCTCCCAGGGCAGGTACAGCACGAGGTTAGATACAGAGTAAAGTTCCCTCTATACTGTCCCATCAAACACCCCCAGGACATGTACAGCACTGGGTTAGATACAGAGTAAAGCTCCCTCTACACTGTCCCATCCAACACTCCCAGGACAGGTGCAGCACGGGGTTAGATACAGAGTAAAGCTCCCTCTACACTGTCCACATCAAACGCTCCCAGGACAGGTACAGCACGAGGTTAGATACAGAGTAAAACTCCCTCGACACTGTCCCATCAAACGCTCCCAGGACAGGTACAGCACGGGGTTAGATACAGAGTAAAGCTCCCTCGACAATGTCCCCATCAAACGCTCCCAGGACAGGTACAGCACAGGGTTAGATACAGAGTAAAGCTCCCTCGACACTGTCCCCATCAAACACTCCCAGGACAGGTACAGCACGGGGTTAGACACAGAGTAAAGCTCCCTCTACACTGTCCCCATCAAACACTCCCAGGACAGGTACAGCACGGGGTTAGATATAGAGTAAAGCTCTCTCTACACTGTCCACATCAAACGCTCCCAGGACAGGTACAGCACGAGGTTAGATACAGAGTAAAGCTCCCTCTACACTGTCCCATCAAACACCCCCAGGACATGTACAGCATAGGGTTAGATACAGAGTAAAGCTCCCTCTACACTGTCCCATCAAACACTCCCAGGACAGGTACAGCACGGGGTTAGATACAGAGTAAAGCTCCCTCTACACTGTCCACATCAAACGCTCCCAGGACAGGTACAGCACGAGGTTAGATACAGAGTAAAGCTCCCTCTACACTGTCCCCATCAAACACTCCCAGGACAGGTACAGCACGAGGTTAGATACAGAGTAAAGCTCCCTCTACACTGTCCCATCAAACACCCCCAGGACATGTACAGCACAGGGTTAGATACAGAGTAAAGTTCCCTCTACACTGTCCCATCAAACACTCCCAGGACAGGTACAGCACGGGGTTAGACACAGAGTAAAGCTCCCTCTACACTGTCCCCATCAAACACTCCCAGGACAGGTACAGCACGGGGTTAGATATAGAGTAAAGCTCTCTCTACACTGTCCACATCAAACGCTCCCAGGACAGGTACAGCACGAGGTTAGATACAGAGTAAAGCTCCCTCTACACTGTCCCATCAAACACCCCCAGGACATGTACAGCATAGGGTTAGATACAGAGTAAAGCTCCCTCTACACTGTCCCATCAAACACTCCCAGGACAGGTACAGCACGGGGTTAGATACAGAGTAAAGCTCCCTCTACACTGTCCACATCAAACGCTCCCAGGACAGGTACAGCACGAGGTTAGATACAGAGTAAAGCTCCCTCTATACTGTCCCATCAAACACCCCCAGGACATGTACAGCACTGGGTTAGATACAGAGTAAAGCTCCCTCTACACTGTCCCATCCAACACTCCCAGGACAGGTGCAGCACGGGGTTAGATACAGAGTAAAGCTCCCTCTACACTGTCCACATCAAACGCTCCCAGGACAGGTACAGCACGAGGTTAGATACAGAGTAAAACTCCCTCGACACTGTCCCATCAAACGCTCCCAGGACAGGTACAGCACGGGGTTAGATACAGAGTAAAGCTCCCTCGACAATGTCCCCATCAAACGCTCCCAGGACAGGTACAGCACAGGGTTAGATACAGAGTAAAGCTCCCTCGACACTGTCCCCATCAAACACTCCCAGGACAGGTACAGCACGGGGTTAGACACAGAGTAAAGCTCCCTCTACACTGTCCCCATCAAACACTCCCAGGACAGGTACAGCACGGGGTTAGATATAGAGTAAAGCTCTCTCTACACTGTCCACATCAAACGCTCCCAGGACAGGTACAGCACGAGGTTAGATACAGAGTAAAGCTCCCTCTACACTGTCCCATCAAACACCCCCAGGACATGTACAGCATAGGGTTAGATACAGAGTAAAGCTCCCTCTACACTGTCCCATCAAACACTCCCAGGACAGGTACAGCACGGGGTTAGATACAGAGTAAAGCTCCCTCTACACTGTCCACATCAAACGCTCCCAGGACAGGTACAGCACGAGGTTAGATACAGAGTAAAGCTCCCTCTACACTGTCCCCATCAAACACTCCCAGGACAGGTACAGCACGAGGTTAGATACAGAGTAAAGCTCCCTCTACACTGTCCCATCAAACACCCCCAGGACATGTACAGCACAGGGTTAGATACAGAGTAAAGTTCCCTCTACACTGTCCCATCAAACACTCCCAGGACAGGTACAGCACGGGGTTAGACACAGAGTAAAGCTCCCTCTACACTGTCCCCATCAAACACTCCCAGGACAGGTACAGCACGGGGTTAGATATAGAGTAAAGCTCTCTCTACACTGTCCACATCAAACGCTCCCAGGACAGGTACAGCACGAGGTTAGATACAGAGTAAAGCTCCCTCTACACTGTCCCATCAAACACCCCCAGGACATGTACAGCATAGGGTTAGATACAGAGTAAAGCTCCCTCTACACTGTCCCATCAAACACTCCCAGGACAGGTACAGCACGGGGTTAGATACAGAGTAAAGCTCCCTCTACACTGTCCACATCAAACGCTCCCAGGACAGGTACAGCACGAGGTTAGATACAGAGTAAAGCTCCCTCTACACTGTCCCCATCAAACACTCCCAGGACAGGTACAGCACGAGGTTAGATACAGAGTAAAGCTCCCTCTACACTGTCCCATCAAACACCCCCAGGACATGTACAGCACAGGGTTAGATACAGAGTAAAGTTCCCTCTACACTGTCCCATCAAACACTCCCAGGACAGGTACAGCACGGGGTTAGATACAGAGTAAAGCTCCCTCTACACTGTCCACATCAAACGCTCCCAGGACAGGTACAGCACGAGGTTAGATACAGAGTAAAGCTCCCTCGACACTGTCCCATCAAACGCTCCCAGGACAGGTACAGCACGGGGTTAGATACAGAGTAAAGCTCCCTCTACACTGTCCCCATCAAACACTCCCAGGACAGGTACAGCACGGGGTTAGATACAGGGTAAAGCTCCCTCTACACTGTCCCCATCAAACACTCCCAGGACAGGTACAGCACGGGGTTAGATACAGAGCTATGCAGATTGGTGCATTCGCCTCATTTCCTTGCAGGATGTGTAGAATTGAGCAGCAGTGAGGTGCTCCCAGGAGTGACACAATTCACGGGATCGAACACAGCTTTTAATAGATTACCAGGAGGCCAGCTGCTGCCTCTGTCTAATCGGCCAGGCAGGGGATAATGATGATGTTTTTGTCGGTGTCTCAGGGTGCGACTGTGCTAATTTCACAGCAGCAGGATCTGAGCTACAGCAAATCAAGTGTGGATCCTGGGGGTCAGTGCAGATTAGTAGCGGCCTGCCTGTCAGTGGTATTGGCAGGCCGGAGTTCTGCAATCCCTCGCTGAAGCCGCACTGCCACCTGCAGACGAGCAGTGGGAAGTGCACTCTCTGGGACAGAGCGGTGCGTTGCCAATCTCCTCTTGACCCAGCGCCTGGGCTCAGGGACACAGTTTAAAGATATCCTAATTAAGACAGAGGTGAGGAGGGATTTTGTATCTCAGTGTGTGGTCAGTCTGTGGGATTATCCACCAGAGGCCGGGATAGACAGATTCTTGATCGGCAAGGGGGATCAGTGGTAATAGGGAGCTGGGGGGACCGACAGCAAAGTGGAGTTGGCGTCAGAGTCAGATCAGCCATGATCTTATTGATGGGTAGTCTCGGCTCGTGGGGCCGAACAGCCTACTCCTGCTCCTGTTGCTCATCTCCTCTGCTCTGGGCTTGTCCGGGAATGCCAGAACGTGGGCGAGGTCCCAGTCTCACAGGCAAAAAATACAGCTGGGCGCATTTGTATAGCGCCAAAAGCCATTTACAATCAATGAGCTAGCTCTTGACGTCTCGGATGTGCGGCAACCAATTTACATGCAGGAAGCTCCCACAAGCAGCAACTAGGGAATGACCAGGCTGTGGTGATTGCAGATCTGAGTAGATGCAATACAACTGAGCAAGCACTAGAGGGAGCACAGGAGAGCTATATATACACAGGGACAGGAAGTGAGGACACACTTCACGGAAGGCAGAACTCGTAGCAGGACACAGACACACAAGCAGGCAGCATTTGAGGTAGCCGTAAGTTAAATCTGAAGAGAGAACAAATTCACAATAGAGCATCTTCTCCACCTTTGAGACTACGAGCTTTATTAAGACACGGGGAACAACACATGGTACCAGGAGTGGCAATCTGTCCTCGTCTGGAGCAGTATGTCCAGTTCTGGGCGCCGTACCTGAGGAAGGATCTGGAGGCATTGGAGAGAGCTTCACAAGAATGATTCCAGGGATAGAGAGCTTGTCGCTAATAGATTGGAGAAGTTGGGACTGTTTTCCACGGAGAAAAGAAGGCTGAGAGGAGACTTGATGGAGACTTGTACCAGATCCTGAGGGGTATGGACAGAGTGAATCGTGATGCACCGTTCTTACCCGAGAGCATCAAGAATTAGAGGGCACAGATTCAAAATAATAGACAAAAAGAGTAGAGGTTTTTTTTGTGTTTTACTTGTTCATGGGATGTGGGCGTGTCTGGCTGGGCCCACATTCGTTGCCCATCCTTGAGGGCATTTAAGTGAGAACCACATGGCTGCGGGTCTGGAGTCACATGTAGGCCAGGCCAGGTAAGGACGATAGATTTCCTTCCCTAAAGGACATTAATAAGCCCGATGGATTTTTTGCGACAGTCGATAATGGTTCATCGTCATCATTAGACCCCTAATTGCAGATTATTTTAAAAATTGAATTCAAATTTCCCCATCTGCCCTGGTGGGATTTGAACTCAGGTCGCCAGATCATCACCCTAGGTCTCTGCATTACTACCCAACGACAATACTCCTGTACTGGTTGGAGTTTAGAACGATGAGAGGGGCTCTTATTAAAACTTACAGGATACTGCGAGGCCTGGATAGAGTGGACGTGGAGAGGATGTTTCCACTTGTAGGAAAAACTAGAACCAGAGGACACCATCTCAGACTGAAGGGACGATGCTTGAAAACAGAGATGAGGAGGAATTTCTTCAGCCGGAGGGTGGTGAATCTGTGGAACTCTTTTCCGCAGAAGGATGTGGAGGTCAAATCACTGAGTGTCTTTAAGACAGAGATAGATAGGTTCTTGATTAAGAAGGGGATCAGGAGTTATGGGGAGAAGGGAGGAGAATGGGGATGAGAAAACTATCAGCCCTGATTGAATGGCGAAGCAGACTCGATGGGCCGAGTGGCCTAATTCTGCTCCTATTTCTTATGGTCTTAGTACCACTATGCCGCTGCCTCACCCAGATGGTGGTTGGGGTCTGGAACGAACTTCCTGAGAGGGTGGTAGAGGCAGGTTCGATCGGGGTGTTCGAAAGGGGATGGGATTGTTTTCCGAAAACAAAAGAATGTGCTGGGTTACGGGGAGAAGGTGGGGCAGTGGGATAGGTTAGCACGCACGCTTGTTTGGCGAACCAGGACAGACACGATGGGCCGAACGGCCTCCTCCGCTGTACAGATTCCGCAAAGTCGGACAAGGACATTGGAAAGGGGAGCAGGCCATTCAGCCCCTCGAGGCTGCACCATGTTCAGTGTGCACGTGCCTGATCTCCTGTCTCAGCTCCACTTCCCCCATTCCCCCGCCTCCACACCTTGCCTGCGCTCCCATTCAGCCCCCGGAAATGTTGGAGAATTCAGTCCTGAATCCATATTCCGAAGCACTTGACGGCCGAGGAAGGGATTTTGCTCTGAAGTGTAGTCACCGTGGCAACGCCGGAAACAACGCAGGCAGGTTGTGTGCAGCATGATCGCAGAAGCAGCAGATCGTCTGTTTCTCTTTGGTGATGGTGATCAAGGTGTCCCGGGCACTGGGGGTGTAAGCCCCTGCAGCTCTCTGAAATAGCGCCGCGTGACCTTTTGCACCCAGGTGGCAGCTGTTGATGCCTCATTAGAAAGACGACATGTCCAACGATGTGACGAGTGGGGTGCCACATGGTCCAGTCCTCAGGCTCCAACTATTTACAATATATATTAACGACTCGGATGCAGGGATAGAAACTGTCGCCAAATTTGCAGATGACTCTTAAAATAGATGGGACAAGGGGCACCAAGGTAACACAGTGGTTCGCACAGTTGCTTCACAGCTCCAGGGTCCTAGGTTCGATTCCCGGCTGGGTCACTGTCTGTGCGTAATCTGCACATTCTCCCAATGTCTGCGTGGGTCCCACCCCCAGAACCCAAAGATGTGCAGGGTAGGTGGATTGGCCATGCTAAATTGCCCCTTAATTGGAGAAATGAAAAAATATATAGGTGCACTGTAAGTTGCCATGAGGAAATATTTACAAATGGATAGAGAAAGGTTGTGTGAGTGGGACAAATGTGGCTGACAGAGCTTAATGTGGATAAATGTGAGGTCATCCGTTTGGTCGGAAAAATGGGGAGGCAACTTATTATCTAAATGGGGAGAGACGTTGGCGTGCTCCAATACAGAGGGATCTGGGTGTCCTCGTGCATGAGTCGCAGAAAACTAGCATTCAGGTGCAGCAGGTAATAATGAAAGCAAATGGAATTTTGACCGACCACCACTCCAGCAAAATTCGCCGCTGTGCAATCAGAGAGGGGAAGGTCACGATATCGGCCTTCCTCCTCTCCATGAGCTCCGGCTTCTCTGAAACCCCAAATATCGCCACCAAAGGGTCCGGGTCCTCCTCCTCCTCCACTATCCTGGCTCAGACCGCGAACATGCCCGCCCAGAATCTTCCCAATTTACAGCAATCCCTAAAACACGTCTGTGTAATTCGTTGGCCCCCGCACACACCTCTCACACTCATCTGCTACCCCCTGGAAGAACCCACTCATTCTCACCCGATCATATGCACCCTGTGCACCACCTTAAACTGTATCAGGCTCATCCTTGCACAAGAGGAGGTCCCGTTTACTCTACGCAGTGCCTCACTCCATACTCCCCAATTGATCTCCCCTCCCAACTCCGCTTGCCATTTCTCCTTGATCTTCACCACCTCCCTGCTCCCCCAGCCACTTGTATATAACCCCAAATCTTCCCTCTCACTCCACATCCGGAAGCTGCAGTCGCTCCAGCAGGGTGTATCCCGGCAACCTAGGGAACCCCCTCCAGACCTTTCGCGCAAAGTCCCTAACCTGCAGATACCTGAACACACTCCCCCTCGGCAGCTCTACCCTCTCCCTTAGCTCCTCCAGACTGGCGAACCCTTCCTCCAAATACAGATCCCTCGCCTTGACCAGCCCCACTTCCCTCCACCTCCTGTATACACTGTCCACCCCCGCCGGCTCAAACCCATGATTCTCGCACAGCGGCATTAGTGTACAAGGCATTGGTAAGACTGCACCTGGAGTATTGTGATGATGTGGAGATGCCGGCGTTGGTCTGCGGTGAGCACAGTAAGAAGTCTTACAACACCAGGTTAAAGTCCAACAGGTTTGTTTCAAACACTAGCTTTCAGAGCACTGCTCCTTCCTCAGGTGAATAAGGAGGAAGGAGCAGTGCTCCAAAAGCTGGTGTTTGAAACAAACCTGTTGGACTTTAACCTGGTGTTGTAAGACTTCTTACTGGAGTATTGTGCATAGTTTTGGTCCCCTTGTTTGAGGAAGGATGCAGTGGCATTGGAGGCAGTTCAAAGGAGGTTCACTAGATTGATTCCAGAGATGAAGGGTGTTATGAATGGGGAAGAGACATTCTAAATGAGGGCAGCACGGTGGCACAGTGGGTTAGTCCTGCTGCCTCACGGCGCCGAGGCCCAGGTTCGATCCCAGCTCTGGGTCACTATCCGTGTGGAGTTTGCACATTCTCCCCGTGTTTGCGTGGGTTTCGCCCCCACAGCCTAAAAATTTGCAGGCTAGGTGGATTGGCCATGCTAAATTGCCACTTAATTGGAAAAAATATGAATTGGGTACTCTAAATTTATTTTAAAAAGAGAGGCATTCTAATTAGATGTCTCATTTATGTTAAGTATCCAATAATTGACACTGATTATGTAAAGAGGCTTCAGGTGGCCCTTGGAACATGTGACGTAGTGATAGAGTTTTGTGCAGAGTGTGTTAAAGGAAAATAAAGGTGTTTGTGAAAAGGAACAGAAATCTTGACTCTTTACACGACAGCAGCCAAAGGCTAACATTGGTAGTATCCCCGGACAGGTGCCGGAATGTGGCGACTAGGGGCTTTTCACAGTAACTTCATTGAAGCCTACTCGTGACAATAAGCAATTTTCATTTCATTTCATTAGTAGAGGATGGTTGCTGCGCAAATGTGAAGGGTTGAAAGATACAACATTTCCAGACCCAACCAAGGAGTGAATGAAAATTTAAAAAATATTTATATGTGCTGTACCTCGGATAAAGATGGCCAGATATGACTGTCTGCCATTATTGCCTGAAAGGGAATCATACGACCAATAAAGAAGTGCAGTTGTTATGTGAACTAAGGTATATGCCTTGGGAAAGAGGAAACAAGGTATGGCATTGGCTCTTTCTCTACGTTATGAGAGTAAAATCCGATGCAAAGTAATTTCTGAACTGGAATTGGAAGAGTTAGACTCAGAAGAAGGTCTGGAGATTCTATTGCGTCTATGGATAAGATTTATCAAAAGGATGACTTGTTAAGTGCGTATGAAGACAGGTCAGAATTTGATAGATTCCGGTAAACAGAGGATATCTCTATTGAGGACTATATAACGGAATTTAGCAGACTATACAAAAGGCTGCACAAACACCACCTGGAATTTCCACAGTCCGTGTTGCCATTTAAGTTACTGGACTGTGCTGGAGTGACCAACATGGATAGGCTCCTGGTTTTGACAGGGGTTAAGTTTGCGGATAATTATACCTTATTCGATCAGGTGACAGAAGCCTTAAAGAACTTTCTGAGGAAACATTCAATTCCTATGGCGCTTATCACACAAATGGGTCAGTCAGTGATAAAGCTGAAGATACACTACTGACAGGATGGCGAGATCGTACAGCTACAAACAGTTTACAAGAGTATGGAAGGAGATCGGGACCTGGAAATTATGAGGACAGAAACCCATTTAATGCCTATAACAGGAGAAGGGACATGGAGAATGGAAATAGGAAAATGAACTCCAGAAATGACCGGGGTTTGATTAATCGATGTTTTCGATGTGACTCTCACTACCATTATGCTTTCAACCGTCCAACACGTTATAATAGAGTGTTTGAAGCGACACATGAGACGGGAAAGTTGGAAGAGGAAAAAAATAGTGACCAGAAAGAAGGCATTGGCCTATTAAGGAGCAGTTTTACTCCGATAAGGAGGGTGTTGGTTGCAGAATCCTACAGTTGTGCTGTATTGGACAGTGGCTGCACATCTACTGTGTGTGGGATTGACTGGTTAAAATGTTACCTGGACTCTTTGACTGCTGAAAATCGTAACAAAGTTAAGGAATTTAAAAGTTCCACAAGTTTCAGGTTTGGGGATGATAATACTCTGAAGTCGCTGAAAAGAGTGGTGATCCCTTGCAATATTGCTGGAGTGAATCATTTCATTAGCACGGATGCTGTATCAAGTGAGATACCTTTGCTTCTGAGCAGATCATCGATGAAGAAAGCACACATGAAGCTGGATATGGAACAGGATAAGACAACAGTTTTTGGAAAGACGGTGGACTTACAATTTACACAGTCGGGACACTACAGTAGTCCCCCGTTATACCGCGCTCCGCAATACCGCGGTTCGCGATATACGGCGGGGGGGCTTATGGACCCCAACTGTCAGCTTCCCTCTCCGGATCAAAGTGAGCCGGCCGCTGAAATTGACACTGCCGGCTGAAATTGACACTGCCGGCTGCTCCTCTCTCACTGAGATTCAGTGAGAGAGGAGCAGCTCACACAGCGTCCGGAAGTGGATAGTGCAGAGCTACAGCTGGTACCTCCATAGTGGTTGAGGTAGGGTGGGGGTGGGGGGGGGGGGGGGGGGGAGGGGGTGGGGGGTGGCGGTGTGGAGAAAGGCCTGAACTGCAGGGGCTTGGGACCGAGGAGAGATGCGACACCCCCCTGCCACTTGTTCCCAAACCACCAAGTTGACAGCCCTGACACCTAAAACTGAATCCCAGCCTTGCCTTTGAATCTGACATGCAGCGCAGGGTGCAAGCGCGTGCGGCAGATGGGGTGCAAAGAGCAAGACCTTGTAAGTTCCTGGTAAGTTTCTGTGGGTTGTTTTAATTGGATCCACAATGGGGGTTTTAAATTTATTTAAAAATCTATGCATGCGCTTCCCATTGTGAGTCTACGGGGGTCTGACCTCTCCCCCCGCCCCCCGTGGACTCACAATGGGAAGCGCATGCATAGATTTTAAAATAAATTTAAAACCCCCATCATGGATATCCGTGGCTCGGATGCAACGCGGGTGGCTGTCTTGGACCCCAACACCCGCGTTATAAAGGGGGACTACTGTATTGTATTCCATCACTTACAAATAATATTTCAAGTACAGTTGTTAAGGATGTGTTCTTGGCAGTTGGAAATGGGACTTTAGCTGATAAAAAGCTTGTTGTATTAAAACTGCATAGGCAATTTGTGCATCCATCTCCTCGGAGGCTGAAAAATTATTAACGGATGCAGGGGTAAGGGATGAAGACTATATTAAGCTGCTAGAACAGGTTAGTGATCGCTATGAGGTTTGTAGGAAGTATAGAAGGACACCAGCACGACCGATCGTAACCATACCTTTGGCCAGGGATTTTAACGACATTGTGGCCATGGACCTTGAGATCTGGGTTAAAGCTAACAATATATTTATTTTGCATTTTGTAGATTTAGCAACCAGATTTGGTCAATCAACTATTGTACGAAGTAAAGAACAAAGAATAATTCTGGATCAAATTGTGGAAAAATGGATAGGGACAGGAACGGGCTCACCGGCAAAATTCCTTACAGACAATGGGGGAGAATTTGCTAATGATGAGTTTAGGGATATGTGTGAAAATGTGACTATCACAGTTATGAATACAGCTGCGGAAAGCCCATTTAGTAATGGTGTGTGTGAAAGACACCATGCTGTAATAGATGGCGTGCGCTGGAAAGTTTTGGCAGATAGACCAAATTGTTAGCTTTAGCTGATGGTTGGGGGCTATAGTCCTTATCAATTAGTGTTTGGTAGAAATCCCTAAAATTCTGTCCATTTTGGATGACTAGCCTCCAGCTTGGGAAGGGTTAGGGTTAGCTATTAATTAGCTCTGCTTTTGCTGAGCATTTCAATGCATTACATAGTAGCAGAAAAGCTTTTTTGGAAGCAGGTCTCTGAAAGAATTTTCAGAGCTTTAGGGCATAATGTACGGCTATCAGATACCGTTTTTCAGCAACGGGAAATTGTATACTATAAGAGAGACAATTTTAATGAATGGAAAGTCCCAGGGAAGATCATAGGTGTAGATGACAATTATTTTGCAACATGGCAATCAGACTGTTAAGGTACATTCATCAAGGATAATGGGTACAGGTTGCAAATTTTCAAATTTAGACAGAGCAGAGAGACATGATGAGGAACTAGGGTCATCTGGTATGCACATGTTACAGAACTATGAGGACCAGTTAACTGATATAGACAGGGTTTCTGCAGAGGAACGCAATACTTCTGATGAATTAGAACAGGCCATTTTTCCGAAAGGACAACTGCCAAAAGTTGGTACAAAAGTGACATACTTGCCTGAAGGGTCTAGTCAATGGAACAAAGAACAAAGAAAATTACAGCACAGGAACAGGCCCTTTGGCCCTCCCAGCCTGCGCCGATCCAGATCCTTTATCTAAACCTGTCCCCATTTTCCAAGGTCTACTTCCCTCTGTTCCCCGCCCGTTCATATATCTGTCTAGATGCATCTTAAATGATGCTATCGTGCCCACCTCTACCACCTCCACTGGCAAAGCATTCCAGGCACCCACCACCTTCTGCGTAAAAAAACTTTCCACGCACATCTCCCTTAAACTTTCCCCCTCCCACCTTGAAATCGTGACCCCTTGTAACTGACACCCCAAATCTTGCAAAAAGCTTGTTGCTATCCACCCTGTCCATACCTCTCATAATTTTGTCGACCTCAATCAGGTCCCCCCTCAACCTCCATCTTTCAAACGAAATCAATCCTAATCTACTCAACCTTTCTTCATAGCTAGCACCCTTCATACCAGGCAACATCCTGGTGAACCTCCTCTGCACCCTCTCTAAAGCATCCACATCCTTCTGGTAATGTGGCGACCAGAACTGAACACAGTATTCCAAATATGGCCTAACCAAAGTCCTATACAACTGTAACATGACCTGCCGACTGTTGTACTCAATACCCCGTCCGATGAAGGCAAGCATGCTGTATGCCTTCTTGATCACTCTATCAACCTGCGTTGCCACCTTCAGGGTACAATGGACCTGAACTCCCAGATCTCTCTGTACATCAATTTTCCCCAGGACTCTTCCATTGACCGTATAGTCCGCTCTTGAATTAGATCTTCCAAAATGCATCACCTCGCATTTGCCTGGATTGAACACCATCTGCCATTTCTCTGCCCAACTCTCCAATCTATCTATATTTTGCTGCATTCTCTGACAGTCCTCCTCGCTATCTGCAACTCTACCAATCTTAGTATAATCTGCAAACTTGCTCATCAGACCACCTATACCTTCGTCCAGATCATTTATGTATATCACAAACAACAGTGGTCAGAGCACGGATCCCTGTGGAACACCATTAGTCACCTTTCTCCATTGTGAGACACTCCCTCCCTCCACTACTCTCTGTCTCCTGTTACCCAGCCAGTTCTTTATCCATCTAGCTAGTACACCCTGAACCGCATAAGACTTCACTTTTTCCATCAACCTGCCATGGGAAACTTTATCAAACGCCTTACTAAAGTCCATGTATATGACATCTACAGCCCTTCCCTCATCAATTAACTTTGTCACTTCCTCAAATAATTCTATTAGGTTTATAAGACATTTCCTTCCCTGCACAAAACCATGCTGCCTATCACTGATAAGTCTATTTTCTTCCAAATGGAAGGATGCAACTGTTATTAGTAGAGCAGGAAAGGCCATTGGAAAGTATAAACATTGGTTGAATGTACAGCATTCGGGGGAGGGAGTCAACACAATGGATTGGGAACACAAAGTTCAAAAATGGAGGGCATAGAAACGTAGTGCCAGTTCAGATAGTACATCGGATAGTGGACAGGTTCACAGGAAAAGGTTGAGAACTATTGAAAGGACATCCCACAGCAGAAGGGAAAGGTCTAGCAGTACAGAACGAGATACCAGGTAGGATAGGGGAAGTAGAACTGCATAGTTGGAGTGAATCTGGGGTATACACGGAAGTACCGGATAGGGGACAAAGAGCTCTATCCCACAGATGGATTTGTACAGAAAAGGTTCTTCCGGATGGAACATATAAGGCAAAGGCCAGGCTTGTGGCAAAGGGATTTGAAGAAAACTTAGAAGATCAGGATTTATGGGTAGATTCACCTACGGCAGGAAAGGTTCTTTCAAAGATCTTCTTGGCTCTATTAGCCACAAAGGCATGGGACTGCAAATCTATAGATATAAAAGCGGCCTTTTTGCAGGGGCATCAGCTCCAGAGAGACATTTTTCTCCGTCCTCCTAAAGAAGCAGCTAACACAGAAGGGGTACTCTGGAAGTTGAACAAATTTGTGTATGGATTAAATGATGCGTCTAGAGTCTGGTATTTTTCGGTAGGTTAGCTTTCTTAACATTAGGCTGTTGCCAGTTGAAAGCAGATCCAGCAATGTTTTACTGCCACTATAAAGGAAATCTTTCTGGCATCTTTATGATGCATGTCGATTACTTTTTTGTGGGGTGGGACTAGTGATTTCAAAGCTATTGTAATCTCTGTGTTGAGGAAAGGTTGGAAGTCAGACTTCTGGTGCATTTAAATATATTGGACTGGAAATCGGACAGACTAAGTTGGGTGCAACTTTACGTCAGCAATCTTATTTGGAAAGCATCAGCCCAATAGCAATTAGTTGTGGTCGGATTTCACAAAAAGACACCGTGTGGAGAAGTGTGAGGTGATTCACTTTGGAAAGAATAACAGGAATGTGGACTATTTGGCTAATGGTAAAATTCTTGGTAGTGTGGATGAGCAGAGGGATCTCGGTGTCCATGTACATAGATCCCTGAAAGTTGCCACCCAGGTTGATAGGGTTGTGAAGAAGGCCTATGGTGTGATGGCCTTTATTGGTAGAGGGATTGAGTTCCGGAGCCATGAGGTCATGTTGCAGTTGTACAAAACTCTAGTACGGCCGCATTTGGAGTATTGCGTACAGTTCTGGTCGCCTCATTATAGGAAGGACGTGGAAGCCTTGGAACGGGTGCAGAGGAGATTTACCAGGATGTTGCCTGGTATGGAGGGAAAATCTTATGAGGAAAGGCTGATGGACTTGAGGTTGTTTTTGTTAGAGAGAAGAAGGTTAAGAGGTGACTTAATAGAGGCATACAAAATGATCAGAGGGTCAGATAGGGTGGACAGCGAGAGCCTTCTCCCGCGGATGGAGGTGGCTAGCACGAGGGGACATAGCCTTAAATTGAGGGGTAATAGATATAGGACAGAGGTCAGAGGTGGGTTTTTTACGCAAAGAGTGGTGAGGCCGTGGAATGCCCTACCTGCAACAGTAGTGAACTCGCCAACATTGAGGGCATTTAAAAATTTATTGGATAAGCATATGGATGATAAGGGCATAGTGTAGGTTAGATGGCCTTTAGTTTTTTTCCATGTCGGTGCAACATCGAGGGCCGAAGGGCCTGTACTGCGCTGTATCGTTCTATGTTCTATGTTCTATGTTCTATGTTCTATGTTTTCAAAGATGGAAAAAGAGCAACTGCGAAGTTTGATTGGGCAACTGAATTAGATAGATAGACACTAGACTGGATGTTAGTTTTGATGTCTTAGAGTTGAGTACAAAAATGAATGATCCTAAAGTGGAAGACACTTTGGTCAAACTAAAAATGCAGGAGTGTGTTTTGAGGTTCCCGGTTTTAGGTGATCTTAGGCATTTGAAACTCATAGTTTATAGTGATGCGTCCTATGCAAATTCATGTGATGGGGTTTCAAGTGCTGGAGGCTTTATAATTTTCCTTTTGGGGAACAATGGTAAATGTTGCCCTTGTGTGGGAAACAAAGAAAATAAGGAGAGTGGTCAAAAGCACTTTGGCTGCTGAGACGTTAAGCCTTGTAGAGACAATGGATATGGCCTTTTATATATATCTGAGATATTGACAGACATTTTGGGATTCGGGGATTTGGGTAACATACCCATTGAGTGTCACATTGACAATAAATCCCTGTGGGAAAATGTGCACTCGACAAAAAGTGTGAATGAGAAAAGGTTAAGGATAGACAACGCAAGTTTGAAGCAGGTGTTGGACAGAGGGGATATAGCAAAAATTTAATGGGTTGACAGTAGCTATCAATTGTCTGATTGTTTTACGAAAAGAGGGGCTAGCTCATAGAAGCTTAAGGATATTGTTAATGAAGGGCGCCTGTTTCTGTAACTGTTTTTTTTTCTTTTTCCAAAAAAATAGGGGGTGGGAAATTGCGTGTGTTTTTGAGTTTCACCAAATTATTTTTTTTCTCCAAGGAAGGGGAGACTGTGAAGTAATGGGGTAAGAGACTTTCTAATTAGATGTCTCATTTATGTTAAGTATCCAATAATTGACACTGATTATGTAAAGAGGCTTCAGGTGGCTTTTGGAGCATGTAATGTAGTGATAGTTTTGTACAGAGTGTGTTAAAGGAAAATAAAAGTGTTTGTGAGAAGGAGCAGAAATCTTGACTCTTTACGCAAGTGCAGCCAAAGGCTAACAAGAGGTACAATTTAACTAAAAGGGAACAACGTCCCATAGCGAGCACATTTAGCCACATGTATCCCAGAGATTGAAACCCCGAGAAACACGAGGCTATAAAACACGACTTGCGTTTGATGAGGGGCTTCAACAGGGAACGCGCAGCCGAGGTACAGAAAATACCAGCTTGGCACCTTGGCAGTGCCACCAGACAGTGCCCCTGACCACTGGCAGTGCCACACAGGCAGTGCCTGGGTGGCACCAGCCATACCAGGTTACTACCCTGCCCAAAGGAGGCCGAGGGGCCTCCAATCCCTTGAGGGACCCATTTGGTGCAGCCTAGTGCTGAATGACACTCGCTCGCTCAAGGTCTCTGAGGCAAAGGGGATTGATCCCACTCCTTGATACCTCGGGAATCTGCACATTAAAGTGAGACTAGCTGTCTCACTTTAATTTGCAGATTTGCTAAAAAGTGATTCAGCCGTGTGCCTGAGCAGGCACTGGAATGTGACGATTGGGGGCTTTTCACAGTAACTTAATTGCAGTGCTAAATGTAGGCCTACTTCTGACCATAAAGATTATTGTTATTATTAGCTCTTATGTTTACATACAAGCCTAGAAACATACAAATTAGGCCACTCAGCCCCGCGTGCCTGCTCCACCATTCAGCAAGATCATGGTTGGTCAGATTGTGGTCTCAACTCCACTTTCCTGCCCCCCCTCACCCCCCCCCCCCCCCCCCCCCCCCCCCCCTCCCCCCTCATCCCTCCATAGTCTTTGACTCTCTCTTGTTAAGAATCTATCTGACTCTGTCTTTAAAATATTCGTTGACCCCGCCTCCCACTGCTGTCTGGGGAAGTGACTGCTCTATTCAAGACAGAAGGGAGACAGAAAGGAAGGAACTACAGGACGGTTCGCTCATGCTTCTTTTTCATTTGTTCAAGGGATGTGGGCGTCACTGGCTGGGCCCAGCATTTATTGCTCATCTCTAATTGCCCCTTGAGAAGGTGGTGGTCAGCAGCTTTGGACTACTGCAGCTCATGTGGTGTAGGTACACCCACTGTGCTGTTGGGGAGGGAGTTCCAGTGACGGTGAGGGAACGGCCGATATATTTCCAAGTCAGGGTGGTGAGTGACTTGGAGGGGAACCTCCAGGTGGTGGGGTTGCCAGGTAGCTGCTGCTCTTGTCCGTCCTGATGGTAGTGGTCATGGGTTTGAAAAGGGCTGCCAGAGGAACCTTGGTGAGTTACTGCAGTACATCTTGTAGATGGTACACACAGCGGCCATTGTGCACAAGTGGTGCAGGGTTTGAATATTTGTGGACCGGGTGCCAATCAAGTGGGTTGCTTTGCTTTGTCCTGGATGGTGTCGAGCTTCTTGAGTGTTGTTGGAGCTGCACTCATCCAGGCAATGGGGAGTATTCCATCACACTCCTGACATGTGCCTTGTAAGTGGGGAATAGGCTTTGGGGAGTCAGGATTCCTCGCCTCTGGCCTGCTCACCTAACCAGTGGTTAGTCAAGTTTCTGGTCAATGGTAACTCTCAGGGTGTTGATCTGCTGGAGGGAAAATGCTGTCACTAAGGAGGTGACAGCGGAGGAGCATTTAGAAAATCTGAATGCAATCAGGCAGAGTCAACATGGTTTTGTGAAAAAGAAATAGTGTAATAAATAATTTATTGCAGTTTTTTAAGGAAGTAACAATCAATGTAGATAAAGAGGCACTTGTGGATGTGGGGTACTTAGGCTTCAGAAGGCATTTGAAAAGGCACATCAAAGATTACTATGTAAGATAAGCACAGTAAGAAGTCTTACAACACCAGGTTAAAGTCCAACAGGTTTGTTTCAAACACAAGCTTTCGGAGCGCAGCTCCTTCCTCAGGTGAATGGAGAGGTATGTTCCAGAAACATATATATAGACAAATTCAAAGATGCCAGACAATGCTTGGAATGTGAGCATTTGCAGGTAATTGAATCTTTACAGATCCAGAGAGAAGGGTAATCCCAGGTTAAAGAGGTGTGAATTGTCTCAAGCCAGAACAGTTGGTAGGATTTTGCAAGTCCAGGCCAGATGGTGGGGGACGAATGTAATGCGACATGAATCCAAGATCCCGGTTGAGGCCGTACTCATGCGTGCGGAACTTAGCTATAAGTTTCTGCTCAGCGATTCTGCTTTGTCACGTGTCCTGAAGGCCGCCTTGGAGAATGCTTACCCGGAGATCAGAGGCTGAATGCCCTTGACTGCTGAAGTGTTCCCCAACTGGAAGGGAACATTCCTCCTGGTGATTGTCGCGCGATGTCCGTTCATTCGTTGTCGCAGCGTCTGCATGGTCTCACCAATGCTTCGGGACATCCTTTCCTGCAGCGTAAGAGGTAGACAACAGAGTAGGAATAAATGGGCCATTTTGGGGTCAGAGAGATGTGATGAGTAGAATCCCACAGGGATCAGTATTGGGGTCTCAACTATTTACATATAAACAGATGAACACGGATGAGGTGCAGGAGTAGGCCAATCGGCCCCTCAAGCCTGCTCCGCTATTCAATAAGATCAACACTGACTTGATCCTGGTCTTTCAACTCCACATTCTCACCGACCCCGATAACCTTTGACTTCCTTGTTAATCAAAAACAAACCTACCTCTGTCTGAACAATTTGGGTTGACCGTACCACCCACCACCCTGACTGATCGATTCACCACTCTCTGAGAGGAAATAATTCTCCTAATTTCCGTCTTAAATCCCTCTGACCCCTGCCCCAGTCTCTCCCGCAAGGAGAGATATCTGTTCAGCATCCACCCTGTCAGGCTCCCCTCAGGATCACGTGGTTCAACATCAGGCCATTCCTCATTCTTCTGAACTCCGCTGCGTACCGACCCCACCTGTCTGCATAAGTTTAAAGCTGCTCCCCCATCCCTTGTATAAGTCGACAGAACCTTCTCGAAACGGCTTCTGACTCACTTAAACCATTTCTTAAACAAGGAGATCAGAACTCCATTCAGTACTCCACATGTGGTCTCGCTCCTGGACAAGTGCAGCAAGACAACTCACCTTTTATATTCCATTCGCCCCCACAAAAAAACAGAACATTCTATTTGCCTTCCTATTCGCTTGCTGTAACTAGATGGTAACGGTTTTCTGATTCCTGTATCACTCTGTACCCCAGAGTTCTGCAACCCGTCTCCATTTAAATAACAAGCTACCTTTCTAATCTTCCTGCCAAAGTGGGCAGGTTAATATTTTCACCACACATGCTCCATCTGCCAGATATTTGCCCACTTCATTAAACTGTCCATGTCACTTTCAAGTGCTGTCAGAGGGTCAGTAATGAGGGAGTGCTGCACTGTCAGAGGGTCAGTACTGAGGGAGCGCTGCAATGTCAGAGGGTCAGTACTGAGAGAGTGCTGCACTGTGAGAGAGTCAGTACTGAGGGAGTGCTGCACTGTCAGAGGGTCAGTACTGAGGGAGTGCTGCACTGTCAGAGGGTCTGTACTGAGGGAGTGCTGCACTATCAGAGGGTCAGTACTGAGGGAGTGCTGCACTGTCAGAGGGTCAGTACTGAGGGAGTGCTGTACTGTCAGAGGTTCAGTACTGAGGGAGTGCTGCACTGTCAGAGGTTCAGTACTGAGGGAGTGCTGTACTGTCAGAGGGTCAGTACTGAGGGAGTGCTGCACTGTCGGAGGGTCAGTACTGAGGGAGTGCTGCACAGATGTAGGTGCCGTCAGTCAGATGAGCTGTCACAGCGAGCGGGCCGCATTGCCTGGTGGATGGAGGCGAAAGATTGTGCGCACTATTTTCAGGATGAGCCAGAGAGCTGAGCTGTTGGGGTCTCTGTATCGTTCACATTTTGTTTTTGTCACTGCGGCCCCTCCTCCTTGGTGTCCTTGGCAATACATATCCCTCAGTCAAATTCACACAAAACAGACTGTCTGGTCATTATGGCCTCGATCCTGAGGGAGGTTGTCTGAGGCAGATTGACTGTCCCGTTTCCTATGCTACAATAATGGGGCTGGTTCAATTTCTGTATCGGTGGAGGTTATTGATGAAGGCCCTGTCTTCTCAACCTTGCCCCTTTCCTGCGGTGTGGTGATCCTCAGGCCAGCAGTCAGCTCTCCCCCTCAAAGGGGAAAGCAGCCTGTGGTCATCTGGGACTTTTATCACAACAGTGACTACACATCAAAAAGAAATGAGACGGTCTGCCCCCTGCAGGGCAGTCTGTGCCGGTGCTGCTCCCTCCAGCTTTTTGGTCATCGATCGGCAGGAACGAACACCTTTGAAACCAGTCAAGCCTTGTGCAGCGTTCCCGATATTGATCCAATGATTTTTCTTTCACAATTCCGATCGGCGAAATGCGCCGGGCCGGCTGCAAGAGGTCAGCATTTTGCTCCGCCTCACGAACCTGGCAGGGAGCGGGGGGAATTAAATTGAACCCGGGGCCGGTTCTTAGTTGTTAGTTTGGTTCCTCGCTTCCCCACCCCTCCCTCCACTGGCTGAAAGATATAGTGGGATCCTGCTGTGCACAAGGACACAGGAAATTGAGCAGGAATAGGCCATTCGGCCCCTCGAGCCTACTCCGCCATTCAATGAACCAGGCGCGGGAATGTGGCGACTAGGGGCTTTTCACAGTAACTTCATTTGAAGCGGACTTGTGACAATTTTCATTTTCACTTTCAATGTGGACTGATCCTCTGTCTCAACATCACGCTCTCCCCATACTCCTCTAACACCTTTAAAGTCTAGAAATCTGTCTATTTCCTTCTTAAATCTATTTAGTGACTTGTCCTCCACAGCCTCCTGTAGTCAAGGATTCCACAGGTTCAGCACCCTCTGAGTGAAGTGATTTCTCCTCCCCCCCGCCCGAAGCCATCAGCCCCCTGACCCCGAGACTGTGACACTGGCTACAATCTTCCCTTCTTGGAGTCCCAGTTTGATGGCGGGTACAGACTCTGGAGTAATTCCTCTTCGGGCGGACGGGGAAGGAGGGGGGAATGTATGTGGTGGATCCTTGGCATCACCTCATGGGGCCCAAGGCCTGGGCGCCATATTTAAAAGGGCCCCTGGGCAGCCATTCACTCGCTGTAAAGCCAGGAGGTCCGGGTTCTGCCGAGACCAGGATTGGAACCGGGCCAGGTGTCACATGCCCCCCCCACGTTCCCCCAACATTTCCCTATCCCCCAAACTGGTTCAGCCAAGCCCCCCCCCGGAGATCCTCGTCCAGGACTCCCAGGCTCCCTGTTTCACCAGGTTCCCAGCAGGTGACCCTGACCACGCCGGCCTGGTTGGAGGTCACAGAGGAGGGTCAGCACCCTTGGGGCCCATCGAAGAACAGCCCGGCAGTGCAGGAAAGACGGTCTGCCGCGGTCCATCAGGATGGTCGGCATGTCTGCTCATCCCAAAGTGACACTCATCAGGTAGCCTCAGTGTGAGTTCACAGGGGTGTGGGACAGGAGTTTCAGTCACATGGGCCTAGCATGAGAAGAACTTTTTTTTTAACAGACAATTTTATTGAGGTATTTTTGGCATTGGAAACAGTAACAATATACATTAGTGTGCAGATACCAATTACAAAAACATAGTGCAAATAACAGTACCACTCTCGCAGATAGACCCGCCTATTCTTCCCCCCTACTCTACACTATTTCTACCCCCCCCCCCCCCCCCCCCCCCACCCTCCCCCTGCTGACGATTAGTTCCCCGTGAAGAAGTCGATGAATGGTTGCCACCTCCGGGCGAATCCTGATAGTGATCCCCGTAAGGCAAACTTGATTTTTTTTCAAGCTGAGAAAGCTTGCCATGTCCGACAGCCATACTTCGGTCTTTGGGGGCTTTGAGTCCCTCCAGGCCAACAGTATTCGTCGCCGGGCTATCAGGGAAGCAAAGGCCACAACGTCGGCCTCTATCCGCTCCTGTACTCCCGGGTCTTCCAACACCCCAAAAATCGCCACCTCTGGACTCATCGCCACCCTTGTTTTCAGAACCCGGGATAAGACGTCCGCAAATCCCTGCCAGTATCCCCTGAGTTTTGGACACGCCCAGAACTTGTGGACATGGTTCGCTGGTCCTCCCCCACATCTAGTACACTTGTCCTCCAGCCCAAAGAATTTGCTCATCCGGGCCACCGTCATGTGGGCCCGGTGAACTACCTTGAACTGAATCAGGCCGAGCCTGGCACATGTTGCGGTTGCATTTACCCTCCTCAGAGCGTCTGCCCATACGCCTCCCTCCAACTCCCCACCTAGCTCCTCCTCCCACTTAAGTTGACAGCCATGGCTGACAAAGGAGGTCAGGAAATGTATCAAAGAAAAAGTGAGATCCTATAAAGTGGCCAAAAGCACTGGGAAATCAGAAGATTGGGAAGGCTACAAAAACAAACAGAGGTTAACAAAGAGACAAATAAGGAAGGAGAGGATCAAATATGAAGGCAGGCTAGCCAGTAATATAAGAAATGATAGTAAAAGTTTCTTTCAATACATAAGAAACAAACGACAGGCCAAAGTAGACATTGGACCAATTCAAACTGATTCCGGAAGGCTAGTGATGGGAGACGAGGAAATGGCTGGAGAACTTAATAAGTACTTTGCGTCTGTCTTCACAGTGGAAGCCATGATGTGGAGATGCCGGCGTTGGACTGGGGTGAGCACAGTAAGAAGTCTTACAACACCAGGTTAAAGTCCAACAGGTTTGTTTCAAACACGAGCTTTCGGAGCACGGCTCCTTCTTCAGGTGATTCACCTGAAGAAGGAGCCGTGCTCCGAAAGCTCGTGTTTGAAACAAACCTGTTGGACTTTAACCTGGTGTTGTAAGACTTCTTACTGTTCACAGTGGAAGACATGAGTAATATCCCAAAAATTATAGAGGGTCAGGGGGCTGAGTTGAGTATGGTTGCCATTATAAAAGAGATGGTGCTAAAAAAGCTAAAAGGTCTTAAAATTGACAAATCTCCTGGCCCCGATGGGCTACACCCTAGAGTTCTGAGGGAGGTGGCTGAAGAAATAGCGGAAGCGTTGGTTGAGATCTTTCAAAAATCACTGGAGTCAGGGAAAGTCCCGAACGATTGGAAGATCGCTGTTGTAACCCCCTTGTTCAAGAAAGGATCAAGACAAAAGATGGAAAATTATAGGGCAATTAGCCTAACCTCGGTTGTTGGTAAAATTCTAGAATCGATCGTTAAGGATGAGATTTCTAAATTCTTGGAAGAGCAGGGTCGGATTAGAACAAGTCAACATGGATTTAGTAAGGGGAGTTCGTGCCTGACGAACCTGTTAGAATTCTTTGAGGAGGTGACAAGTAGGTTAGACCAGGGAAACCCAGTGGATGTGGTCTATCTGGATTTCCAAAAGGCCTTTGATAAGGTGCCACACAGGAGGCTGCTGAGTAAAGTGAGGGCCCATGGTGTTCGAGGTGAGCTACTGGCATGGGTTGAGGATTGGCTGTCTGACAGAAGGCAGAGAGTTGGGATAAAAGGTTCTTTTTCGGAATGGCAGCCGGTGACCAGCGGTGTCCCACAGGGTTCAGTGTTGGGGCCACAGCTGTTCACCATATATATTAATGATCTGGATGAAGGGACTGGGGGCATTCTAGCGAAGTTTGCCGATGATACGAAGTTAGGTGGTCAGGCAGGTAGTGCTGAGGAAGTGGGGAGGCTGCAGAAGGATCTAGACAGTTTGGGAGAGTGGTGTAGGAAATGGCTGATGCAATTCAACGTGAGAAAATGTGAGGTCTTGCACTTTGGAAAAAAGAATCCAAGCATAGACTACTTTCTAAACGGTGAGAAAATTCATAATGCCAAAGTACAAAGGGATCTGGAGTGCTAGTCGAGGATTCCCTAAAGGTAAACATGCAGGTTGAATCTGTGATTAAGAAAGCGAATGCAATGTTGTCATTTATCTCAAGAGGGTTGGAATATAAAAGCAGCGATGTGCTACTGAGCCTTTATAAGGCTCTGGTTAGGCCCCATTTGGAGTACTGTGTCCAGTTTTGGGCCCCACATCTCAGGAAGGACATACTGGCACTGGAGCGTGTCCAGCGGAGATTCACACGGATGATCCCTGGAATGGCGGGTCTAACGTATGATGAACGGCTGAGGATCCTGGGATTGTATTCATTGGAGTTTAGAAGGTTAAGGGGAGATCTAATAGAAACTTACAAGATAATACATGGCTTAGAAAGGGTGGACGCAAAGAAACTGTTTCCGTTAGGCGAGGAGACGAGGACCCGTGGGCACAGCCTTAGAATTAGAGGGGGTAAATTCAGAACAGAAATGCGGAGACATTTCTTCAGCCAGAGAGTGGTGGGCCTGTGCAATTCATTGCCGCGGAGTGCAGTGGGGGCCGGGACGCTAAATGGCTTCAAGGCAGAGATAGATAAATTCTTGATGTCGCAAGGAATTAAGGGCTACGGGGAGAATGCTGGTAGGTGGAGTTGAAATGCCCATCAGCCATGATTGAATGGCGGAGTGGACTCGATGGGCCGAATGGCCTTACTTCCACTCCTATGTCTTATGGTCTTAAGTTTCAGTTCCTCGGTCCCTGTGTCCTCCTCTCCCATAAGCTCCTTATAAATCTAGCATGAGAAGAACTGAAAGTACTCCAGCTGCTTTATGCCTTCGAACCTCTATCAGTTGCAGGACACCTTGCTTGCTACCCACCTACTGAGTGGGGGGGGGGGGGGGGGATGTGGGACTTGGCAGCCGCGGTTGTCATGCATGTTCGCTGAACTGCTCATGCAGCCAATGAGACGACTATTAATCCTTCTGTCTGTCTGCAGGACAAGAACCTCCACAACAAGAGGGAGCAGCAGAGTGTTTCCCAAGGAGGCTAAAGCAGCGAATACCCGCCGCAAAGTCGTGGAAGAAGTCCGGCTCGCCAGGTGAACTTAGACCCGATGATAAATGTGAACAGTCTAATTTTCTCGCTAGCTGGCGGACTTAATTGGGGTGAGGTGGCTCTCCGATTAGCACGTATGACAGGTCAATGCAAGGAAAGGGTCTTCTCCACATTGTTCGTCAGGAAGCCTGTCTGCCTTGATAGTCCAGGGAACAACATTCCAAAAGCTCAACCCACATTCTGGAATCCGAATTTGTGGCCTCCTGCTCAGTTAAGCACCCCCCCCCCCCCCCCCCCCCCCCCACAACTGCTGGCAGTGACCAGAGGAAACTACGTCCACCCTATCAAAGTCCCTTCTGAATTTTGTGCGGGTTTCACTGAGATCGCCTCTCGTCCTTCAGAGGATATGAACCCCATTTACTCAGCCTCTCCTCGTTGGACATCCCCCTCATTCCAGGCACCAATTTAATGAACCTTCACTGTACCGCTTGCAATGCAAGTGTGTCCTTTCTGAAATTTGGAGACCAAGGGTGGGATTCGCCCGGGGCCGGTGTCAATCCCGCCCGCTCCATGTCCCGAATTCTCCGCCACCCGGGAATCGGCGGGGGTGGGCATCGCCCCGCGCTGGTCGGCGACCCCACCGCGGCGATTCTCCATCCCGCAATGGGCTGAAGTCTCGCCGCTGACAAGTCTCTCCCGCCGGCGTGGATTAAACCACCTACCTTACCGGCGAGATTGGAGGCGCGGGCGGGCGCCGGGGTCCTGCGGAGGGCGCGGGGCAATCTGACCCCGGGGGGTGCCCCCACAGTGGCCTGGCCCGCGATTGGGGCCCACCGATCAGCGGGCGGGCCTGTGCCGTGGGGGCACTCTTTTCCATCCGCCTTCACCATGGTCTTCCCCATGGCGGAGGCGGAAGAGGCCCCTCCACTGCGCATGCGCCGGGATGACGTCAGCAGCCGCTGACGCTCTGGCGCATGCGCGGACTTACGCCGGGCGGTGAAGTCCTTTCGGCCCCGGCTGGCGTGGCGCCAAAGGCTGTTCACGCCAGCCGGTGGAGTGGGAACCACTCCGGCGCGGAACTAGCCCCTCAATGTGCGAGCTTGGCGCCTAAAGGTGCGGAGACTTTTGCACCTTTGGGGTGACCCGAAGCCGGAGTGGTTCACACCACTCCAACACGCCGGGACCCCCCCGCCCTGCTGGGTAGGGGAGAATCCCGGCTCAGAACTGTGCAGTACTCCAGATGTGGTTCCCCCCCTCCAAAATCCTGGTCCCCCCTCCAAAAATCCTGTACAACTGTATTGATTCTTTATTCCTGCACTCTAATCCCCTCTCAGTAAAGGTCAATGTGCCGTTTGCCTTCCAATTGCTTGCTGCACCTGGACGCTGCACCTGGACGCTGCACCTGGACGCTGCATCTGGACGCTGCACCTGGACGCTGCACCTGGATGCTGCACCTGGATGCTGCATCTGGACGCTGCATCTGGACGCTGCACCTGGATGTTGCACCTGGACGCTGCACCTGGATGCTGCACCTGGATGCTGCATCTGGACGCTGCACCTGGATGCTGCACCTGGATGTTGCACCTGGACGCTGCACCTGGATGTTGCATCTGGACGCTGCACCTGGATGTTGCATCTGGACGCTGCACCTGGATGTTGCACCTGGACGCTGCACCTGGACGCTGCACCTGGATGCTGCACCTGGACGCTGCACCTGGATGTTGCACCTGGACGCTGCACCTGGAGCTGCACCTGGATGCTGCACCTGGACGCTGCACCTGGATGCTGCACCTGGATGTTGCATCTGGATGCTGCATCTGGATGTTGCACCTGGATGTTGCACCTGGATGCTGCATCTGGATGCTGCATCTGGATGTTGCATCTGGACGCTGCACCTGGATGTTGCACCTGGATGTTGCACCTGGATGCTGCATCTGGATGTTGCATCTGGACGCTGCACCTGGACGCTGCACCTGGAGCTGCACCTGGACGCTGCACCTGGATGCTGCACCTGGACGCTGCACCTGGATGTTGCACCTGGACGCTGCACCTGGACGCTGCACCTGGATGTTGCACCTGGAGCTGCACCTGGATGTTGCACCTGGATGCTGCACCTGGAGCTGCACCTGGACGCTGCACCTGGACGCTGCACCTGGATGCTGCACCTGGACGCTGCACCTGGAGCTGCACCTGGAGCTGCACCTGGAGCTGCATCTGGACGCTGCACCTGGATGCTGCACCTGGACGCTGCACCTGGATGCTGCACCTGGAGCTGCATCTGGAGCTGCACCTGGAGCTGCATCTGGACGCTGCACCTGGATGCTGCACCTGGACGCTGCACCTGGATGCTGCACCTGGACGCTGCACCTGGAGCTGCACCTGGACGCTGCACCTGGAGCTGCATCTGGACGCTGCACCTGGAGCTGCATCTGGACGCTGCACCTGGATGCTGCACCTGGACGCTGCACCTGGAGATGCACCTGGAGCTGCACCTGGACGCTGCACCTGGATGCTGCACCTGTACGCTGCACCTGGACGCTGCACCTGGAGCTGCACCTGGAGCTGCACCTGGATGCTGCACCTGTACGCTGCACCTGGAGCTGCACCTGGAGCTGCACCTGGATGCTGCATCTGGATGCTGCACCTGTACGCTGCACCTGGAGCTGCACCTGGAGCTGCACCTGGATGCTGCACCTGGACGCTGCACCTGGATGCTGCACCTGTCCGCTAACTTGAACGCTGCACCTGTACGCTGCACCTGTACGCTAACGTCCTGCGTTCCTTGCACCAACATGTACAAGTTTCACTCCTTTAAAAAAAATACTGCTTCTCTTCTTATGACCAAAGTGAATAACCTCACTCTTCCCTATAGCATACTCCATCTGCCATCTTGTAGCCCACTCGCTTAACTTGCCTGTGTCTCTTTGCAGCCTCTCTGTGTCCTCCCCGCAGCTTACCTTCCCGCCTAACTTGGCATCATTGGCAAACATTGATACATTGCTCTCGTCTCTTCGCCTAAGTCATGAATATAGATTGGAAATGGCTGAGGCCCCAGCACTGATCATCGTGGCACTCCACTATTCACTGCTCTGCCAACTTGAAAAAGCCCCCTTTATGCCTACTGTGTTTTCTATCCCTTATCCAATCCTCTATCCATGCCCCCAACATTACCCACAACTCCATGAGCCGTTATCTTCTCGATCAAACTTTTGTGTGGCACCTTATCAAATGCCTTTTGGAAATCCAGGGATACTACATCTACTGGTTCCCCTTTATCTATCCTACCAGTTACTTCCTTGAAAAACTCTTCAATCTATCAAACAGGATTCATCTTCAGTAAACGACTTTGTTGTAATCATCGTGTACTTGTCCAGATCATTGCTAAGACTTCCCAACTACTGATACAGGCTAACTGGCCTGTCATTCCCTATTTCCTCTCACACTGCTTTTTCCCCCCACTTCCAATCTAATTGTGCCACTCCCGAATCTAAGGAATTTCGGAAAATCATAGCGAGCGTCTCCACAATGTCTGCAGCGATCTCTTTTAGAATCCTACAGTGTGGTCTATCAGGTCCTGAGGATTCGGTAGATTTTAGTCCCTTTGGTTTCTCCAGTATTTTTTCTCTCCTAATATTCATTTCCTTAATTTCCTCACAGTTTTGTGCCCCTAGGTCACTGTCTATCCCTGGTATAGAACTAGTGTCTTTCAATTTGAAGACAGATACAAAGTGCGGGATTCTCCGTTGCCCGACACCTAAATCGTGATCGGTGATCGGGTGGAGTCCGACGACAGAATCGGTGCCGGTTTACGATTCTCCGCCCCCTCTAAAACCTTCGTCATGGTAACGCGCGCTGCGCGTCCTTTTAGGCCGTTGGCGCCTCATCGGCTGGCCCACCCACGATGCTCCGCCCCCCCCGATGGGCCGAATTCCCGACGGCGCGGGACACGTATGGTCTCAGCTGGCGTGCTGGCTATGGACTGTGTCCAGCGCTGCTGCCACACTCAGCTGAGATCAGTGCCGCTGGTTGGTGGGTGGGGGGGGGGGGGTGGGGGGGTGGGTGGGAGGGGGGGGGGTGGTTGGGGGTGTCTGCTAGAGCTGGGGGGACTGGTGGGGAGTGGCCAGGGGATGGGCTGTGGTGTAGCTGTTGGTGGGTTAGGTTTCATGCGTGGCTGGCGCCATGTTGTATGGCGCGACTGGTGCAGGTCGTCAGCCGTGCGCATGTGTGGCCCAGGACCCGGCTATTCTCTGCCCGTTTTTGACGCGGTCCGCGGGCACTCCACGCGGCGCTGGTGCCAGCCTCTCACCCACCGGTGCTGGAATCGGGGAGGGGTTTGCACCGATTTGCCCGTGGTGGAACTCCCACGGATTCTCCGTTCAAGCCGGCAGAAACGGAGAACCCCGCCCATTATATTTATTCACTGTCTCCACCATTTCCTCATTCCCCATGATAATTTCTCCTGTCTCTGTTCTTGAGGGACCAATGTTCATTTTCACTACTCTCCTTTAAAAAAAAAAAATTCCAATTAAGGGGCAATTTAGCGCGGCCAATCCACCTACCCTGCACATCTTTGGGTTGTGGAGGCGAAACCCACGCAAACACGAGGAGAACGTGCAAACTCCACGACTCTCCTTTTTATGAACTTATAAAAGTTCTGACAATCTGTTTTTATATTTCTCGCTAGTTTACTGTCATATTATTTCCCCCCCCCCCCGCTTTTTTATCAACTTCTGGCGGCTCTTTGCTGGTTTCTAAAACATTCTCAATCCTCAGACTTGCTACTGATTTTTTTCAACATTTTAAGCCTCTTTCAATCTAATACTATCCTTAACTTCCTGCGTGTGCCAAGGGTTAGGTCTTTTTTGCTGAGTTTTTGTTTTTCAATGAAATGCATTTTTGTTGAACATTTTGAATTGTTTATTTGAATGTTCCCCACTGTTTATTCACCTCCATACCTGTTAGCCTATTTACCAAAGTAACCATAGCCATTTCTCCCACCCAAACCTCTATAATTGGCTTTGTTTAAGTGGAAGATTCTTGTTTGTAATTGGAGTATGTCACTTTCAACCTTAATGTGGAATTCAGTGGTATTATGATCACTATTTCCCAGTGGATCTTTTACCTTGCCATTGCTTATTCACCCTGCATCATTACACAATACTAGATCTAAGATAGCTTTATCCCTAGTGGGACCCACAATGTATTGCTCCAAAAAACTGGTGATGAAAACATTCCACAAACCCATCTCCCGGACCCCTCTTGCCAATTTGATTACCCCGGTCTATGTGAAGATTAAAGTCTCCCACAATTATTACAGTGCCTTTGTAACAGGCTCCAATACCTTTTTGTTCAATGCTCTGCCCAATGGTGTAACTACTGCCGTGGAGGAGGGGGCGGGGGAGTTGATGGCTGTACACTATTCCCTTTATCCCAAGAGTGTTCCGATTCTTGCTATTCCCAGCTTCCGCCAATACCGATTCAGCTTCATGATCTTCATAGCCCAGATCCTTTCTCATTAATGTCCTTATGTCATCCTTTACTGTCAGGAAATCCCCATCTCTTTCATCAATCTGTCTGTCTTTCTGAAATATTGTGTATCCTGGAATATTTATTTCCCAGCCTTGAGCACCATGTCTCCGTCATGGCAATTAGATCGGAAGAATTTACCTCTTTACCATGAGATCATCTATCTTATTGCATATGCGTTCGGATAAAGAAACTTTAATTTCATTTCTTGACTTCTAGCCCCTGTCATTGCCTTTATTCTTCTTCGCTGATATATAAGTTTTGTTAAACTCTCTGTTCCTTGCTGACCCACTCTACTTGGCAGTCCCCACAATGCTTTACTAATCTGGCACCTCAACCTTTCACTTTGGGTTTCTAGACCTCCTTTCACCGCCACCCCCCCCCCCCCCCCCTCCTCCCCCACCATTAGTTTAAACCCCTGCCCACAGAACTAGTCCCAGGAGACGAATAACTCACTCTCCCCTGAGTACTGGTGCCAGTGCCCATGAATTGAACCCCCTGCTTCCCGCACCACCCTTTGAACCGTGCCGTTAACTCTAATATGAACCCAACATTCCGCCAGATCCTGCGGCATTTCCCTTCTTGCCGAGTTCAGAGAGGAGCAGGAGGAGGCCCTTCAGCCCACGCCACCGCCATCCAATGAGATCCTGGGCTGATCTGTAACCAGACTCCATCGCCGGCCTTTGAATCATTTATTTTTAAAATAAATTTAGGGGATATGGGCGTCGCTGGTTAGGCCAGCATTTATCACCCTTCAGAAGGTGCTGGTGAGTTGCCTTCTTGAACCGCTGCAGTCCTTGAGGTGTAGGTATACCCACTGTGCTGTTAGGGAGGGAGATTCAGGATTTTGCCCCAGCGACAGTGAAGGAACGGCGATATATTTCCAAGTCAGGGTGGTGAGTGACTTGGAGGGGAACCTCCAGGTGGTGGGGTTCCCAGGTACCTGCTGCTCTTGGCCTTCTAGATGGTCGTAGTCGTGGGTTTCGAAGCTGCTGTCGAAGGAACCTTGGTGAATTACTGCAGTGCATCTTGTAGATGGTACACACGGCTGCCACTGTTTGTCGGTGGTGGAGGGTTTGAATGTTTGTGGAAGGGGGAGCAATCAAACGGGCTGCTTTGTGCTGGATGATGTTGAGCTTCTTGAGTATTGTTGGAGCTGTACTCATCCAGGCAAGTGGAGATTATTCCATCATATTCCTGACTTGGGCCTTCCAGATGGCAGACAGGCTTTGGGGCCAGGAGGTGAGTTACTCGCTGTAGGATTCCTAGCATTTGACCTGCCCTGGTAGCCACAGTATTAATGTGGCTAGTGCAGTTGAGCTTCTGATCAATGGTAACCCCCAGGATGTTGATTGTTGGCGATTCAGTGGCAGCCGTGTGTACCATCTACAAGATGCACTGCAGGAACTCAGCAAGCACAGTACTCCAAACCCACGGCTACTACCATCCAGAAGGACAGGAGCATCAGCTACCTGGCAACATCACCACATGGAAGTTTCCCTCCAAGTCACTCACCATCCTGACTTAGAAATATATTGGTCGTTCCTTCACTGCCGTTGGGCCAAAATCCTGGCACTCGCTCCCGAACAGCACCGTGGGTGTACCTACACCCCAGGGACTGCAGCAGCTGAAGAAGGCAGCTCACCACCGCCATCTCAAGGGCAATTGGGGATGGACAATAAATGCTGGCCTAGTGGAGCCCACGTCCTGTAAATTAATTTTTTTTAAAAATCTGTTTTCCTAAGGTGTCCAGAATCATCCTCCTTCTCCAGGTAACCAGGCCCGAAGAGGGTTTTGGCGACCAAGAACGTCCTGTGAATTGGCTAAGAATTGAGATGGGGCGGTTTTGGCTGGCCTGATCGAGATAGAGGGCTGGATTTTACACCTGCGAATTGAAGCGGTCATTTCGGCAGTGGGGAGTCCCGGTCGGTGACATGGCATCATCATGCCGGCCTCCCGAGTTACAGAAGACAAGCGGACACCAAACTTGAAAAGAAATGAAATTAAAGGCCGAGTCCTTGAATATTTTTCAAGGCTGAGATCGATAGGTTTTTAATCAGTGGGGGAATTAAGGGTGGGGGGAGGGGGGGGAGAAGGCAGGAAAGTGGATTTAGTGAGTGTTAGATTAGCTATGATCTTATTCGATGGCGGAGCAGGCTCGAAGGGCTGAATGGCCCGACTCCTGCCCCCCCCCCCCCCTCTCCTCCATTAAAGCCGTTGAGCTTGACTGACAACTCGATTGTCTGGATTTGTTGGCCGCTGCATTTTCCGGGTGTTGACGTGAAAACGCTTGGGAGTGCGTTACGGCAACTGGGAACAAGGGGGAGTGGGCACAGGTATGGAAGAAAGGGGCCCGGGCAGTGGGTCCATGGCTGCAATGTAGCGATACATCGTGATGGACGATAAATAGAGAGAGAGAGTGTGATTTTGGCCAGGTGTCGGAGGGTGAGCTACTGGGCTTAAGCGAGGGAGTTGGGATTGCGGAATGGGATTGGTTGAAGGGGAAGGCCGTCGACGCCTGTCCGTCCAGCTTTCTGCCGGGATTGATGGGGATGCCGGTGGGTAGGTTGGGGAGGGGAGGGAGGGAGGCCCTCAAGGACAGTACAACCTGGTGTTTTCCCACGGACAGTTACTGTGTTGAGCTGACACTTTTTTTTCTCCCCTCCCCTCTACCCACTCCCCGCTCTTGTTTTGCAGGTTCGCCCTCCTCCCTTCCCTCTTTCCCTCTCGAGGATGGAGACCTGGATCCTGCTTTTCGCCGTGATGATCCCACCCGGCCTGGTCTCGGCCTCCTGGAATGGCACTATAGGTAACAGGCCGCAGGCCTCCCAGTTCCGCTGGCTCCCATCCCCCGACAGTAAATAATTCAGGGGGTGGTCAAAACGAGAGGGTTGAGATGGGGGAAAGGATTTGACAGGGCGGGGATGGGGAGAGAACCGTTGTCTCTGGCCAAGGGGAATCCAGAATTAGATTAGAACCGGGTCATTTGGAGGTCAGGCCTGGAAGATGTAGAAATCTAGAATCCCTCCCTCCAAAACTCTGTCAAGAACATAAGAACATAAGAACTAGGAGCAGGAGTAGGCCATCTGGCCCCTCGAGCCTGCTCCGCCATTCAATTAGATCATGGCTGATCTTTTGTGGACTCAGCTCCACTTTCCGGCCCGAACACCATAACCCTTAATCCCTTTATTCTTCAAAAAACTATCTATCTTTACCTTAAAAACATGTAATGAAGGAGCCTCAACTGCTTCACTGGGCAAGGAATTCCATAGATTCACAACCCTTTGGGTGAAGAAGTTCCTCCTAAACTCAGTCCTAAATCTACTTCCCCTTATTTTGAGGCTATGTCCCCTAGTTCTGCTGTCACCCGCCAAGGGTTAACTGAAAATATCCAAACGAGAGATCGATGAATGTGTCTGCAGGGAAACGTTTTTTTAAAAAGTTTATTTCATTTTCTTCTTGTGCCCAGCATTTCTTGCCCATCCCTAACTGCCCATCAACTAGAGCAGTTTGCTTGGCCATTTCAGAGCGGCATTTAATAGTCAACCACGTTGCTATGGGATCGTTAGTCACATGTAGGTCAGGCCGGGTAAGGATGGCAGATTTCCCGAAAGGACATTAGTGAACTGGATTTTTTTTTAATGACCGTTTTCATGGCCATCGTTAGACTTTTAATAAAGTTCAATTCAAATTTCACCATCTACCATGGTAGGATTCAAAGCTGGGTCCTCGGATCATGGCCCTGGGTCACTAGTCCAGCCACAATACCATTGCACCATTGACTTCCCTCGTATATTAATGCAGTTGAGCTCCAGAAGAGCCATGATTTATTTGAGCAACAGGATGCGATGGGCTGAATGGCTCCCAGTTAGCTGCCACGCTCCAACGGGGGGGTTTTGAGAGTGCGGGCGGGGTGAGTGGTGGACAGATGGTTGTGCTTGGGAGAGGAGGTTCAGTTCCTTCCGAGGGCGAGAGTACGCGACCCTCCGGCTCCACTGGTGACATTCCCTGTGGGGGTTTTTTTTTGTATTTTTCCAGGATGCCGGAAGATCAGGCCTCCACCGGACGGTGGGATCCGCTACCCAGGGCTGACCCAGGAGCAGATCTACTCCATCGAGATTCTGCCCGTGGCCTACGAGATTGAGTTTGTCTGCCGGGTCAACCGTGAGCTGGAGGGCCCGAGAGTCCGCAAGTGTCTGGACAACGGCATGTGGACCGATATGGACAAGCGCAGCCGCTGCCGTGAGTGATGAAGGGCAAGTGGGTCAGAGAAACGCCTTTCCCCCTCTGGGACAGTGGGTCAGACACTGTCCTTTCCCTCTCTGGGACTGGGTGGGACAGTGGGTCAGACACTGTCCTTCCCCCTCTGGGACTGGGTGGGACAGTGGGTCAGACACTGTCCTTTCCCCCTCTGGGACTGGGTGGGACAGTGGGTCAGACACTGTCCTTTCCCCCTCTGGGACTGGGTGGGGCAGTGGGTCAGACACTGTCCTTTCCCCCTCTGGGACTGGGTGGGACAGTGGGTCAGACACTGTCCTTTCCCCCTCTGGGACTGGGTGGGGCAGTGGGTCAGACACTGTCCTTTCCCCCTCTGGGACAGTGGGTCAGAGAATCTCCTTTCCCCCTCTGGGACTGGGTGGGTCAGAGAATCTCCTTTCCCCCTCTGGGACTGGGTGGGACAGAGAATCTCCTTTCCCCCTCTGGGACTGGGTGGGACAGAGAATCTCCTTTCCCCCTCTGGGACTGGGTGGGTCAGAGAATCTCCTTTCTCCCTCTGGGACTGGGTGGGACAGAGAATCTCCTTTCTCCTCTGGGACTGGGTGGGACAGTGGGTCAGACAACCTCCTTTCTCCTCTGGGACAGTGGGTCAGACACTGTCCTTTCCCCCTCTGGGACTGGGTGGGACAGTGTGTCAGACACTGTCCTTTCCCCCTCTGGAACTGGGTGGGACAGTGGGTCAGACACTGTCCTTTCCCCCTCTGGGACTGGGTGGGACAGTGTGTCAGACACTGTCCTTTCCCCCTCTGGGACTGGGTGGGACAGTGTGTCAGACACTGTCCTTTCCCCCTCTGGGACTGGGTGGGGCAGTGGGTCGGACACTGTCCTTTCCCCCTCTGGGACAGTGGGTCAGACACTGTCATAGAATCATAGAATTTACAGTGCAGAAGGAGGCCATTCGGCCCATCGAGTCTGCACTGACTCTTGGAAAGAGCACCCTACCCAAGCCCACCCCCCCCAACCCCACCCTCTCCCCATAACCCAGTAACCCAGGGGTGGGCAAACTTTTCCGTGCAAGGGCCACATCCAGAAATTCACAATTTTAAAGGGCCACATAGTATATTAATTAATAGTCCCGGTTGTAACCAATTAGCGTGCGGCATATACCTCAGCGCTTCCCCCGGCGGCATCCTGCCTTTAGCCCTCTTTTTCTCTACTTTTCAAAAATGGCGCTTCACCCGGTTATGATTCTGGGCGCCTCATATAGAACATAGAACAGTACAGCACAGAACAGGCCCTTCGGCCCTCGATGTTGTGCCGAGCAATGATCACCCTACTCAAGTCAACGTATCCACCCTATACCAGTAAGTAACCCAACAGCCCCCCCCCATTAACCTTATTTTAAAAAAAAAAAAATTTTTTATGACTTGATCTTGGTGGGCCGCATAAAAACCTTTGGCGGGCCGTAGTTTGCCCACCCCTGCAGTAACCCCATCCAACACTGAGAGCAATTTTAGACACTTTGGGCAATTTATCATGGCCAATCCACCTAACCTGCACATCTTTGGGCTGTGGGAGGAAACCGGAGCACCCGGAGGAAACCCACGCAGACACGGGGAGGACGTGCAGACTCCGCACAGACAGTGACCCAGCCGGGAATCGAACCTGGGACCCTGGAGCTGCGAAGCAATTGTGCTAACCACAATGCTACCGTGCTGCCCAACTGTCCTTGCCCCCTCTGGGACTGCTTGATGAAGGAAGACTGAGATACTTGGCAGAGAATCTTCACCCAGTTAAAAACATGAGGATTCTCTTGAGCATTGTTGCTGTATTTACTGAATGCCCCGGACTCAGAGTCTCGCTAACGTTCCCTCTGCCTCCCACCCCTCACAGTGCGGAACTGCTCGAGACTGGCCCTGAAACTGGAGAATGGCTACGTGGTGACGCGGGACAGGTTCAGGATACCCGTGGAGGGGACGGTAGTGGAATATCATTGCAATCCCGGATTCATCCTGGTCGGGAGCTCCAGTAGATTCTGCACTAAATATGGGAAATGGAACACCAGCAAACCCATCTGTAAAGGTGAGAGAGCACTGAGAGGGAGGGAGGGAGGAGAGGGGAGGGAGGGGGGGAGGGAGGGAGGGGGGAGAGGGGAGGGAGGGGGGAGGGAGGGAGTGAGTGAGTGAGTAAGTGAGTGAGTGAGGGAGGGAGGGAGAGGAAGTGAGGGAGGTTGTAAGGGAGGGAGTGAGGGAGTTTGTGGAGGTTGTGAGTGAGGGAGGGAGTGAGGGAGGTTGTGAGGGAGGGAGGGAGTGAGGGAGGTTGTGAGGGAGAGAGTGAGGGAATTTGTGAGGGAGGGAGTGAGGGAAGTTGTGAGGGAGGGGGAGGGAGGTCGTGAGGGAGGGAGGGAGTGAGGGAGGTTGTGAGGGAGGTTGTGCGGGAGTGAGTGAGGGAGGGAGTGAGGGAGGGAGGGGAGGGAGGGAGTGAGGGAGGTTGTGGGGGAGGTTGTGCGGGAGTGAGAGAGTGAGGGAGGGAGTGAGGGAGGGAGGGGAGGGAGGGAGTGAGGGAGGTTGTGGGGGAGGTTGTGCGGGAGGGAGTGAGGGGGAGGGAGGGGGGTGAGGGGGAGGGAATGAGGGAGGGTGGGAGGGAGTGTGAGGGAGGTAGGGGCAGTTAAGGGGTGGGGGGCGAGGGGGGGATGGAGGGAGGGA